>NC_064814.1:14057865-14240809 GCF_023721935.1 Panthera uncia
CGGCACCGCCTCCACTCCGCCTGCCCCGCCCCTATCCACAGCCCCGCCCCTCTTCGCCCCGCCCCCTTTATCTGCTCTCACCGGCGCTGAGAGACCCTTGGTTGGGCCCAAGCTTGTGGCTGCTGGGCTGGCAGGACTTGAGAAGTCGGACGTTAGGGCGCGGGGCTCGTTTCTGCCTGTTTTCTGGCGGTGTCTGCCTCGCCAAGTTAGGGATCTGAGAGTAGGGGCTGCGCGCACCTGGACCGGGCAAACCGGTAGGAGGAAAAGGAGAGATTAGTCCTGACAGCAGGTCCTGAGTGAGGGTCCCCCTCACCCCGCCCCCCCCCCCGCCCCCCCGCCCCCCCCGCCCCCCCCCCCCCCCCCGCCTCCAGCGGGTTCCTGCCCGGCCCGGGGCTCACCCGCTTTGTTTAGTCTGTGCAGCGAGAGCTCCAGCTCGTTGCTGGAGAGGCCGCTGAGGCGCGCCGCCTGGCAGAAGAAGGTGAGGCCCCCGGGAGCGCCCGCGGAGCCGCTGTGGTCACGCCACCTGTCCTTCCAGCCTGGGTTCGGCCGCAGAGCCCGCTGCTTCTTGGTGTAGTAGCTTGAAGGAGAGAGTGGGGCAGCCTTCTTGGACACCGCCTCCCCCAGTCCTCTCCATCTCATAGGTGGGGAAACCAAAGCAGGACAGGAAGCCACTTGTCTCTGGCCTGGGGCAAGTTGGGACCCAGGAAACTGACTCAGAATTCAGGGCTCCCGTCTCTGTGGCAGGAACTTCAGGGGACCCCTGCATGGGGCAGAGTCTGCCCCTCCCCAATCCTGGGCCCTGAAGTTGGGGACTCTGTGCCTACCTCATCACTTCCTGCACCGACTTGTGGGGGACAAAGCCCTGGCTCATCAGCTTGAACAGAATCTCTAAGAACAGGGTCTGTAGGCCCTGGGGGTCATAGAACCGGCTGTTCCTCGCCTGGCCTGGGAGCAGAGATCATGGGGGAGGGTGAGGAGGAAGCTTCCCCCAGGCCAGGCCATTCCCACCCACTGCCCTTGTTCCTTACCCAAGCACTGAGCCAGGCGGTAGCTGTCGGTAAGGACACCCAGGAAGTCTTTAAAGCTTACAGTTCCATCACCTGGGAAGAGAGAGAGGAGGGGGTCCTGGGGGCGCCTCCCCTGCAGAAGGCCTACACCACATATGCTTTAGGGGCTTGCCTGCAGTTCTTTGTGGACATCAGAGACTCCAGTCCCACTTCTAGCCAAACATCAACCCCAGCTGAATAGGGGAGAAAAATAGTCCTTGCCCTGCGGGGAGCCCCAAGTCAGGATGAGTATTAACACAGCAGAAGTGTGTAGGGGCTATGAGATAGATGTGTTGATCAGAGCAGGCTTCCTGGAAGAGGGGATTTAAAATAGGACCAGGCCAGGGATTCTGTGGGCAGAGGAGGCAGCCTCCAGGGCTAGAAGCGGGGGAGGGGGAGGACAAGCGGCCAGGGATGGGGGCACCCACCGTCCAGGTCTGCCTGCCGCAGAGCCTCACACATCTCCTGAGGGCTCAGCTGGATACCCACGTGGCGCAGGGCAGCTCTCATGCTGCGCATGTCCACAGTGCCTGTCGGGCTGGGGCTGAACAGTTTGAAGATCTCCTGGAACGCTGGGGGCAGGGAGGGAGGCCGGCAGCAAGGTGAACCGCACACGGGGGCCCAGAGATCCACCCACTCCAAGCTCAGAATGGGACTGAATCACTCCAGGCTCGGGTCACTCCAACCCCTGGGGCATTATAGCATTTAAAGAACAGCAGTGGCTGCTGTGTGTAAAGTCCCCATTCAATTCTCATGTCCCAAACTCATGTTCGGATATGCCTGTGTGAAAAAACATTCAAAACTTATGTCAAAGGTCACACCAGCAGTAGGGGCAAGCCTGGGCTTTGGACCCTGGCAGTCTGGCTCTGGAGCTGGGACGCTCTGGGGCTCCAGGGGCCCTGCTGGGACCCGGCATGCAGCGGGCACTGAAAATTATTGATGGTGAGTAAAATGATTCTGCTTTGAGGGATCCTGCCACTATTAGGGCATGACCTTAGAGGGGGCGTTGGGGTCCCCAAATGTAGAAGTGGTTCCTTCTACCCCTAACCCCACTGCCCCAGACCCCAGGGGGGTGGGGAACTCAGGTTAATTTTTTTCCCTTCCTTTCTCCCAATCTCCTTCCTCCCTTCCTCTTTCCATCTTGTCCATCCATCCATCCATCCACCCACCATCCAAATACCTTTTTATCCACCAATCCATTCCCACACACACACACACACACACACCAGTGAGCCCTGGAATTGTAAAGATTAGCCAATTAGACTGGCATTGAAGGACAGTTACAATATGGTCACTAACTTCTCACAGTGACCCCAGCCTCTGGAGGAGGCAATCCCTTGCAGTTAGGCTCCAAGCATTCCCTAATTTTCCACCACCCACCCCCCTCCCCCGCCCCACCTCCCGCTCCTAGCTCTGGGGCCCTCACCTGCCAGCTGCCGGGGTGTCATGGGTAGCAGGTTCTCGTCTGCACAGCTGCTTCTGCTTCGGGTGGAAGAGGTTGGAAAGGCCTTTACACCTGCTGCAGAGAGATGCCAGGGCCAAGCAGGCCTTGCCCCAGACCCAGCACCCCAGGCCTGGTCTCCAGTCCCTGCCCTTACCTCTGAGACCCAGAACCTGAGCCAGACTGCACCAAACGGGTAGCTGCAAGGCGCTTGCCCTCCCTGGCCCTCGGGGAAGCCTGCTCAGCCCCTGTGGCCCTGATGGATGCTGGCTCCACCTGGGTCAGCAGGGCAGTAGGCTGCTGCGGCCTCCCCTTCTGCGTCCTGCAGGGCTGCTCCTCTCCTGGGTCTGGTGGGGGCAGTCTTCGAGGCTTCTGTGGAGGCCTTGGAGGCAGGGAGAAGACAGGGCTGAGGGCCCTGCCCACCCACCCGAGTGCTCGGGCGCCAGGGGCCCTGGGACCAGGCCTGCGGGTGCTCAGCTCTACCTCTTTCCAGGACCCGCACACCAGCCTGCTCCCACGGTCCCCTATCTAGAGGATTCTGGGTGCATAGCTTGTACTAGCAGACCCTTCGCCAGCCTTGGTCACCTGTACGTTCTCTGTGCCGACGACGGGGCTCTTTTGGTCTTCTGCCTTCTGCTGCCTGAAAGGCAGAGTCACAGGGTCTGAGGCTGGTCCAGCGCCCCAGGCCCGCCGCCCCCAAGCTGGCTTTGGGGTGAACTTTAACATCTTTAGACAGGCGTGCGCTCTCTCCCTCACCACAAACCAGCTTCTCTTTGCTGGGGAACCTGCTGCTTTACTCTTTTGCGTCTCTGCCCAGATTAAGGCATCTGAGTTTGCGACTCCACTCCAGAAGCTAACACAGGCTGGCAGAGGTCCAGGGAGAAGCAGGCCTCAGAGTCCCAAAGTCAGGGCATGGGAAGGAGGAGGATAGTCCAAGGTGGGGCCGTGGCCCACCTTAACCCAGGTTCCCCGGAGGGAGGGATCTCCTCCTCCAAACTATGCAAGTTTACAAACCACAGTTTACAGATACTCCAGGAAGATGCAGCCCAACGGTCACGTGACACTTCGGCCCAGCCCCTCCCCAGATACCTCTGCATCTTCTCTTTCTTCCTCTTTCCAGTCTTCTGCCCGCACCCCTCCCCTCCTCTGGCCCTGGCCCATTCCCAACTGTTCACTCCTTCCTAATCGCACCCTCCTAGGCCCTGGGCACTCCCCTACTTGGCCCCCCCTCAAGGCAGGGCAGGCTCTTGAGGGCCTGCAAGCCTGGGCTTTCACCTGACAGGAGCCTTGGCATCAGCAGGTCTGGAGTCTGACCAGGGCCCCAGCTATGGCTCCGCCTCTCCCTTCCCTTTCTCCCTGACTGCCCTTTTCACGCCCATGTCCTTCCCCACATTCTGAATTCCCTTCCCTCCTTTGCTGCCATCTCGCCTCTTCCAGACGCTTCCCCACATTGCCTGTCCTCCCCAACGTGGGGAGGCTTGTGCATTTGTGTGTGCATTTATTGTGTGTGTCTGGCTCACAGGCCTGTGTGTGTACGTGTGCTTGTGCATGCGTGGGACTGTCCGTGGGCGGATGTACGGATGTGCGTGCCTGTGTGATGTTAGGGGTCAGCGGATGGGGGTGCGTGTGTGTGTGTGTGTGTGTGTGTGTGTCTGGACCGCATGAGGAGGTGCGCCATTACGTACGGGCTCTCCCCTACATTTTGAGACACCTCCAGCTCAAGGCTGTGGCCCTGGACGGCCAGTCCTTTGGCTGCTCTCTTCCCTTCCTTTGAGCCCCTGGACACCATCCCTTCCCCGAGCAGGAAGAACTCCTTTCAGACTCACCTCCTCACCTGCCCAGCCCACCTCCAGGAGGCTCTCTCCTAAGATGATCCCATCATGCCCCCGCCTCTAGGCCAAGAGGAAGCCCCACATCATGACCTAAGAAGCCCGAAGCCTCAGAGAGGGCACCGAGGCCTCCCTGAGACTGGTCATGAGTCTCTGCTGACCAGCTGAGAGCTCTGGACAGGTGTGAGTGAGGTGAAACAACCCGTGGGGAGTGAGTAGGGGCCAAATAGGGCTGGCAGAGCCCTTGGGGGTGGGTTGGGCAGGTGGGGCTAGGGTAGCTAAAAAAAGGGGGAGGGTGGCATCCCTAAAAAATCGAGACCGGGACGCCGCGGCTGGGTGAGCTCACTAGTCCGGGAGTGTTTGCACAAAAAGTCTGAGCCGGGGGCAGCACTGGAGGCTTTACTGGTTTTGTCTAGTCATTTCTCTGGGGAAGAGGGGGACGACACCTTAAAATGGATTTTCAGCAATAATGGACTCCCTTTCCTGGTTCCTGGCAGTGAGCTGCAACGTAAAAGAGAAAATGTCACTTGGGGCCCAGGGGGAAGGTCTGGGAGAGGGGTGATCCCAGAGGCCTCTGCGAGGAGGGCCCTGGGGGTAAGAGGGCCTCTTCCTGCTGCGCGCTGATGGGCAGCTGACCTTCTGTTGTGTCTGTTTGTCACCGGGAAGAAAGGGGTGCTGGAGAACCCTGTTCCCTCACATTCCAGTCCACGGTGTGTCCCGGGCCCAGGGCCATCAGGTTCTCAGCAGGGCAGATGCTAGCCTGAGCATTTCTGACGAGGGTGACCAAACTTCCTAATGCTAGAATGGGCCTTCCCATTTCGAGCCCGGGTCCTTGCCCGAGCCCAGGAGTGCTCACCCTCCATGGTCCCCAGGCCTCCTCCAGCCCTGGCCTTGGCACTTCGCCTCAGTCCACCGGAACCCTGTTTCCAGCAGCCTTTATGAGGCCACTGAGATTGCGACATCACAGGCCACCCCATCCCCTCCCCCGGCCCCTCATTCCACTTTCCCAGCTGTGTGAAGAGTGGGCCCACCCACACGTCCTAGCCCACACCCTGCTCTTTTGGGGAGCTGTGGGCCAGCCTCGCTTACTCTTCCACGGCTCCTTGAGGCGGAGGGGATATGGTCGGTGCCTGGAGAAGCTTCACTTCCCCCTCGATGGTGGCCCTCTTGACCCCCGGCTTGTTGAAGTCAAGGTAAGAGTGGGGGAAGCTCTTGTCTTCCTGCTTCCAAGCTTTCTGTGGCTCCCCTGCTTCAAGTGGTTTCTCTAGCCATTCCTTAGCGAGCTCTTCCTTCTCCGGCTGGTCCACGGCCGGTGGCACGGCAGGATCTGTAGAAGGCGCCTCGGCCTTCTGTGGTGGAGCTTTGATCATATGCTCCAATTTGGGCAAGTCCATATTGCTGGAGGAGGCCACGGCCAAGGAAGATGCAAAGTTGGTCAGCTCTGCCAGGCCAATGGCTGGTGAGGGACTGGGGGAGGCCGGGTGGGGATCCGGTGGCTGCTGGGCGTCTGCGGCCGGAAGAGCTGGCTGGGCGTGGGGGCTCTGGAGCTGCTGCTTGGAGCACGTGGCGTCCTTGAGGTTGGACTGCTGGTCCTGATGGCTGGTGGCCTTACCTGTACTCTTCTTGTCCAGCTGCCTGCCGACCGCCTGCTGCAGGCTGTGTTCGGAAGCCTGGATGAGTTTGTCTGCCCAGAAGAGGTGCTTGGAGGTCTGCACGCGGATGGAGCGATGGTTGGCGGACGCCCTGCCCTTCTCGGCAGCACTCAGGTAGCTGGAATTGGACCTCACGCTCCACTGGCTGATGTCCTGCTGCGGGAAGGGCTGGAGGAACTCTGTCCTATACTCCTGCTGCTCAGGGTCCTTGGGCTTTGGCTTGGGCTCCAGCTCCACTTTTGGCTTAAGGTACAGGTCCTCTTTCTGCACGGGCTTCAGTTCTAGCAAATCTTTCTCCGGCTGAAACATTTCAAATGAAGCCGGGGAGGCCCCTGGCCCTGAGGTCCTCCCTGGCGCCAATTCCCTGCCCCCCTCTCCTGCCTTCCTCCCTACACTGCCCTACCCCCTCCCTGCTTGCTTCCCCCCCTACACGTGCCACTTTGCAGAGACCTCCCTGGGGCGGGGAGGCGGGAGGGTGGCTGTGCGTGAGCGTGCCCTGTCCAGGGTCCCAGACTTGTCAGGGATTTGGGGAAGACGGGCCTTAAAGAATCCTGCCCCTTACCTACCACCTCCCCATAAGAGGTGCCCCAGGCCCACTGTTACCTCAGTCTCCTCTTTTTCTTGTGCCAGCTGGAACTGGTGTTGGGTTATGGTGCCCCTACGACGGAAGGAGACAGAGTGGATGACAGGCCTCCGTGGGGTGGGTGGGATGCTTTAGGAGGATGGAGGTCTCTGGGGGCCTCAAGGCCCCCGGCCTCGCCCCCTGGCAAGATGCCTCCGGCACATCCACTCCCCTCACTGTCCCTGCATCCGCCGGAGAGCTATTTTCAGACATTAGTGGGTTTAGGAAGTGCCTGGAGAGCTTGTCAGGTTGCCCCCTGCCCCAAAGAGGGACCCCAGTCAGTTGGAGGTGAGGCCCAGGAGGCTTCAATTTAACCAAGTGTTCCAGTGAGTCAGTGTGGCCAGTGCCCAGAGGCTGGCTCCCTATAGAAGGAGAAGCTCAAGGATAATGCCCTCCTCCTGGCAGATCTGAAAGGCAGAGGTGTGTGTGTGTGTGTGTGTGTGTGTGTGTGCGTGTGTAGGATCCCCTCAGTTCTTGTTGGAAGTTTGCTGCCATCTGGGCCCCTGCCCTCAGTGCTCAACCACAGGGACTCCTTCTCCTTCTTCGGGCATCTGCCCACCCTCACCTCAGGTAGCTCTGTCCTCAGAGCAAGGCAGTGAGAAGGCATCAGTCCCTCCATGTCCCCCCGTGTGCCCCGCCACCCCTCAGTCCTTCACTAATGTCAGGGGCTGGAGGCAGAAGAAGAAGCGGGGGTGGTAGGACTCCCCCCACGACCTTTTGGCCTGGATACTGCCCCTGGGGAGATTTTGGAAAGAAGCCAGATGGAGGGAGATCCCGGCTTGGGGGGGCGTAGTATACGAAGACTTGGCGGTGGTGGCAGGGGTAAGGGTTGGTGGTCCCGGAGGGTGGGGGACTGGCTCTCACTGCGTCTCCACAATGTCCACTGACTCCTTGCCACAGCAGGGAAATCCATTGGCACCTGGCAGGGAGAAGGAAGTGAGGGCAGGGGAGCTGCAAGCGGGGACAGTCCCAGGGCAGGGGGTGGGGGGCGGTCTGGAGTCCAGGCAGGTGTCTGCCTCCCTCCCTGTCCCCCATCTCAGCCCATTCACCCTCCCCTCTCCCGTCCTGCCCCTCAGCTCCCTGCTCTCCCTACCAAGGTCACCAGCCCCGCGCCCCACATTTGCTCCCCTCCACACCCGAATCTGCCTTTCCTGCAGCTCTCCCCGATCCATCACCGTCCTCCACGAGGCTGCCCGGGCATTGTGTGGGGGCACATTCTCTGCTTTATCTCAATTGATTCAACAAAGAATGAGAAGAGGTTCATTGGCCCAGGGTCCCTCAGCTGATAGTTGCTGATGTCAGGAACTGGATGCAGATTTGACTCCAGAAACTCTCAACTCCTCTGTCCTGCATACTTTCCTACTGCGTGGGACCCCCCCGAGAATCTTCCTCATCTCCCTCCATTCCTGCTCCTCTGCCCCCTTTTCTCCACTCTCTCTGGCCAGGCTTCAGATCTGCCGCTCACCCTAATCCCGGCCTCTCCTACCCTGAAGCCCTTTCTCTCCTCCAGGCTCCTCACTCCATCACATCCTGGGGTCACCCACCCCCCCACTGCAGGCCGAGGTTCTCACCCTAGGGATTTGATCTGAAGTGATGCTGACAGCTATTTGGTTTCTGGGTTCCGATCACCTCCTACAGAAGAGGCTGAGCAACGCTTTGGGGAAGGTTCCCCCACCCCAGTCATTTCCCTGGAGGCTCGCATCTTTTATGGAGGAAGCTTGTTTTTCATCCTCTGGGGGGTAGGGGCACCAGGCTGTCCCATTCTCTGCTCCCCCGGGTAGTAGATGGGGGTTGATGGTGGAGTTGTCATGGCAGCGGGAAAGCTGGGTCCCCCCCCCTGAGCCTGGAGTGTGGCAGGAAATGGTGACCTTGGCTCTGGCCGAGAAGAATTGCTCCCAAGATTATATCCAAAGGATCAGAATGTGCATGGCTTCTTCCTAAGAGATGTAGAGGTTGGTTCTGTGACTGGGATTTGGGCACATCCATGTTCCTTCTGGGCCTGGGCATCGCTTTGGATCACCTGCGTGGCCGGGCTAGGAGTGTACTGCCACAGAGGGGCTCCCAAGAGCCAGCTCAGTGGTCTCTTCCACATCTTGCACCAATTCAACGGCCACGTTCCCTTAGCTTCCTCCCCACGTCTCCGTTTCCAACTCCACCTGACCCCAGTGCTGCTGTTCTCCAGGCCTCTCACCTCAGAACCTTTGCTCGCCCTACAAAATTTCCCTGGACAATCTAATCAACAGCCGCAGCCTAAACCGTTCCACGAACAACAACTGGGGTGTGGCTAGGAAGCGAAAGTGTTATGGTGTGAACCTCACAGCAGCTCTGGGGGTTGGAAACAAAATTCTGAGGTTGGCTCAACTTGGGACCTCTGTGCCCAACTTGGGAATGTTCTATTAGGGATTCAGGTGACATTCTGTAGTATGTGAAATAATTTCAATTTCCAACTGCTGGTTGCTAGTATATAGAAATGTATACCTTGTAACCACCTGGCTGGCTCGGTTGGTAGAGCATGTGACTCTTGATCTTGGGTCCTTGGTTTAAGCCCCATGATGGGCATAGAGATTACTTTCAATGTGTGTGACACAAGACGGTTTTACTTCTTCCTTCCCAAATTGGATGTGTCTTATTTCCTTTTTCTGCTTTACTGTACTGAGAACAATGTTCTGTACAATGCTGAATAAAATTGAGAGTGGACACCCTTGCTTTGTTCCTGACCTTGGGGAGAAAGCCTTCAGTATTTAAGTATACTGTTATACTTAAGTATAATGTTAGCTGTAGCTTTTCTCATAGATGCTCTTTATCAGGTTGAGGAAGCTCCCTTCTATTTCTAGTTCACTTAGTTTTTAATTAGGAAGAGAGGTCAGATTTTGCCTGATGGTTTTTCTGCATTTATTGAGATCATTATATGGTTTCTCTTTTGTATATCTTTCTTTTCTTTTCTTTCTTTCTGTTCCTTCCTTCCTTCCTTCCTTTTCTTCTTTCTTTCTTTCTTTCTTTCTTTCTTTCTAGTAATCTCTGCACCCAATGGGGGGCTTGAACTCATGACCCCAAGATCAAGAGTTGCATGCTTTTCTGACTGGGCCAGCCAGGCGCTCCTGTTTTTCTTTCATAGTCTGTTAGTATATTATTCGTTATATATAACATGTTATAGCATATGAACAATGTTATATTTTATTCTGTTAATAATTCTTTTATATTCTGTTTATGGTGAAATAAACTAATTTTTTAATGTTAAAATCAACCTTGCATTCCTGAGATAAATCTCATTTGGTCACAGTGTATTATCATTTTATACATTGTTGAATTTGATTTGCTTACTTAAATTTATTTATTTAAGTAATCTCTACACCCCATGCAGGGCTCAGACTCATGACGTTGAGATCAAGTGTTGCATGTTTTGACTGAGCCAGCCAGGCTCCCCTGCTTTGCTAACTTTTTAAAAGAAATTTCTCATGAGGTTCATGAAATATATTGGTATATAATTTTCTTATATTGTCAGGTTTTGGTATTAGAATAATGTTGGCCTCATAGAATGAGTTGGGAAGTATTCTGTATTCAATTTTCTGGAAGAGTCTGTATAAAATTCGTATTCTTTCTTTCTTGCATTTGGTAGAATTCACAGGTGAAGCTTGTGAATGTGGGCCTGGAGTTTCCTTGTCCGTTTCATCTAAGTTGGCAAATTTATTGGCATGAGGTGTTCATAATATTCTTTATTGTCCTTTTCGTATCTGTAGATTCTGTAGTGATGTCACCTTTTTCATTTCTCATATTGGTAACTTTTGTCTTCTTTCTTTTTGTCCTGTTCAGTTTGGCTAGAGATTTATCAGTTTTGTTGATCTTCTTGAACTGGACAGAGATATATCTGGTTCCTGCCTGATCATCCTAAATTGATATCTGCCTGGCAATCACTCCTGCAGTCACAGGTTCCCAATCAGCTTTTCGTGATTTCACTCTTAAACATGAACAGTCAAGCATCATCAGACATTTGACAAAGCTACCCATATGCAATTGACAGAGAAAGAGAAAAGGTGATTCTAGAAGACCAGAGGTTATTTGGGAGACAGAAAGGAGCTTTAAAAGTATTCTAAAATCTTAAGAGATTCTGAGATGTACATATTCAACAATATACGTTCCAACCAAAAAGCAAGAATAGGATGCTATTAAAAAAGAATTAGGAAAAGAGCTTTTGGCAAAAAGAATCAGAAAATAAAACAAAATCTTCACAGAAAGTAGAACCAAAATATCCCAGAAAGTGGAACCAAAATATCAAGTGAGAGAAAAGGACCAAGAGACAGTCCAATTCTGAGTCATAATAAAAAGGAGATCCAGAAAGAATAGAGAATATAGAAAAGAAAAATCAAAATTTCTCTGAACTGAGTGATGTCATTGGCTTAAAAGGGTTCAGTGAATGCCCAGCACTAGACATATCAAAAGATCCTTGCTGTGAAAGTTCATTGCACTGGGAACAAGGAATTCTTAAATGCTTCTAAAGTGGAAAAACCAGTCACCTACAAGGGGAGGGGAACTGATTATATAGGCGGCAGAGTTAACAACAATGGTTGCCTTTAAACTTCTGAGGAAAATGTTTTTTAACCTACAGTTTTTTAAAAATTTAATTTATTTTGAGAGAGAGAGGGAGAGACGAAGAGAATCCTGAGCAGGCTCCAAGCGCAGAGCCTGATGCGGGGCTCAAACCCACGAACCATGAAATCATGACCTGGAGTCAAATTCAAGAGCCGATTAACTGAGCCACTCCAAGTGCCCCTAATCTATAGTTTTATATCCAGCCAACTTATCATTTCAGACATGGAAGGACTCAGGAAATTTGCTTCCTCTTTTTTTAGGAAGTTATTTGAGAATGTGCTAAAACAAAATACAGGTGTAAAACAAGAGACCTAGGAAGGAAATAGTGTGTCCACCCCAGGAAAGCAGCTAAGTCCTAGGAATGTTAACTGTACAGAGGCAAGAAGATGAAGGGTTTGGGGCAGTAGATTTCTGAAATCAAGAAAATCTTCTAGAATAGTTGACTAGATGTAGAGGTTGGTAAAAACTAAGACTATGATACACCAAAGAATATAAGCAAAGGCAACTAGAAACTCCAGGAAAAACAAAAAATTGTATGAGAAAGAAAAGGTCATTGTAGCACCTTTCCTGGTTCTGCAGTAAACAGTAGTTACGTAGTCACAATAACGTAAGTCCTGTTTACTAATTTTCAACCCTCAGAAGCAACATATAAATAAAATTTGGAAAACATATTTGTGGCTATAGGGCAGTGTAAATGCTACCAACCTTGATATTGAAAAAGTAAAAATACAGGTTAGAGACACTGGGAGGTGAAAGGCAGGGAGGAAAGCTGAAGGGAAAGGCAGGGGCACTAAGAACATCTTACTATGTGTGATATCAAAAGATACTGTCTACAGTGATAAAAAATAAATATAGGAGTATATTAAACTTACAAAGGCATCAGCAGATCTAAAAATAATGTTGGGAGGATGGGGGCAGGTGGATCCATTAGAGCAGGAAGGTGATAATGTCTAGCACTGATCAAGAAAGAGTCTGGAAGTTTGTAGAAAGATAAGAAGGCAATTAGGCAGAAAAACAGTTCAAATGAAACAACTGTGGGTGCTCCATGAGACCGGGGGTGTGCTATAGGGAATACTTGCTTTTCATCACTGAATAAGCTCTTCAGTACTATTTAATATTATGCACGTGCTAAGGGCCACGCAGTGTTCTAGGGGATACAGTGATGAACATCCAGTCTCTGCCTTCTGGAGCTTTCAAGTCTGTGGCTTAGACCACAGGAAACCCTCCAATCTCTATTTCTTATTCCCTCTTCTCCTGAGCTCTCAACTCAAATTCCAGTTACCGATCGCACATTTCTCCCTAAGGGGACCTCTCCCTTGTCAGAGCCTTAGATATCTCCTGTCTCCGAAATGTCCCTTGTTTTCTGTTGAGATGACGCTCGGGGCTTACTGCTTCCTGGAGACCTTCAGGACTCCACCCCGCGGCCTCTCTTCCAGTCTTGTTTGCCCTGCCCCTGCAGACCTCTGAGCGCAGGACCTCTTGCTGACCCTTCATTAGAGATGGGCAGAGTGTGTGGGCGGCCCACTTTGATTCTTTGATGCCCCCGCACACAGAGTCTGCAAGGTGGATGGTCGGCCGAAGTCTGCGCGAAGAAATGCATTCCTCATCCCTCTCGCCCTGCCAAACCACGTGGCCTGTCCTCCATTTGTTCACAAGGTGACACCCTGCGTGTCCCGACTCCAGTGTGGCCGACACAGTTCTGCCTGCCTGACCCGTCTTCTTTCCCAATCACTCAACTCCTGATAAGCCCCTCTCCCCGATAATCCTTCAAACTTTGGCCCAAATTAGAAACCTGGGTTATTTGTGACCCCCTCCCCCCTCCCTCCCCCAGTTTCTGACCTCCCTACTTCTGATGTTGACCTTGTGCAGGTCCCTTTCTCCACCCCCACTGCCTCTCCTCAGCTCCCAACACCAAAGTCAACACAAACCTAGCAATTACTACCCACTGACACTCCATGTTGAGTGCTTCCCGTATGTTCTATCCTCACAGCCACTCTAGGCTCAAGCGGCTGTGACTCTCCTTTCACAGATGAGGAAACTGCACAAGCCACACAGCTGTTAAGAGCAGCACCATGACCTGACCCTGGGTCTGACTGGCTCCAAAGCCCACGAGGCCCACCACGGTGTTTTCTGCCATCTCTTTAGGCTTCTAGTTGGAGCACTGCAGCCACATTTCCCTCCAGCTCGGGCTTCTTAAAGACCCCAGAGCGAGCCCGCAGCGCCACACCTGCCTTCGGTCCCATCCAGACTGCAGGGTGGCTTCAAAGATCCTGTGTCGTCTGACCTCTGCTCTCTTTTGGCATCTCCTGGTATCCAGCCCCAAAGCCCGCTCCCCCAGAGCACAGCAAGCAGGCCCTTTTGTGCCTGAGTGCCTTTGCACAGGCTACTTCAGATACCAAGAAAGTCTCTCTTCTGGAAAAATCCTACTCACTCCTGACAGGCCAACTCACCTCTCCTGAGTCCTCTTCTCTGTGACACACCTAGCTGTCTAACCCACATTTTAATTTTTAGTGAACTCATCAGACTCAGGGCCTAACACAAAGGCTGAAGGGGGTGCCGTAAATGTCACAGGAGTGATTTAAGGTGTCTGCATCAATTTGTTACTCCACAAGTTTGGAAAGGGGAAAAGCTCTCTGGTTGTTGGCTCTTGGCACATTTTTAATGCTGGCCCGTGTCCTCCTGGGAGAGAAGGTCCCAAGAAGGCCCCCATTTCAGTGGAAACCGCTTTGCCCGTTGGTACAGAGAAGAGTGCAAAGGACAAAGGAGGCGCTCAGTATCTGTTGAAGCCCACTGCTTCTCCCTGCAAAGGCTCCAATCATCAGGAACGACTTAAAGGGATTTTAGGGTCATCAGCAGTTTGGGATAATTCGTGAGTTGTTTCCTGGGCCCAAGGCCACTCTTGGCGTGTGCCCAGAACCCCTTCAAGATTCTGCTGAATGTGGCCTGTACTCCCAGGTGCGCATGTGAGCCCTGGGGCACAAGCTTGTGCACCTCGCAAGGCCCAGGCCAGGCGTGGTAGTCAGAGGGCGGAGGACTGTCGGCTGGGGTCGACCTTCCTTCTAGGCGGTCCGGGGCTTTGGGGGCAGGGGGGAGGGGCCCCGGGCCGAATCCCCGCCTCTGCTCCGCGCCCCGCCCCTACCCCTTTCCCCGCCCCGCCCGCCTGGAAAAATCCCTCGGCGCCCGGCCCAGCCGCGCGCCAGCCCACCCCCACCTGTCACCCCCATGCTGACCGAGGCTCTGTCGGGGAGGCGGGGAGGGGGCTGCTGGTTGCTGCCCCTCCGCCTCCAGTGAACTCTTTGGTTGGGAGTTGGAGGGGGGGGCGCTGGCGCCTGTGATGTCGCCGCCTCTGTGACGTCCCTGCCGCGACCCTCCCGCGGACAGGGAACAGCGCTCAGGATTCCCGGCTCACGGGCGGGGCGGCCCTTGGGAGGTGTCCTCCGGAGAAGGCTGTCCCACCCCCGCAGCCCCAGCCCTCTCCAAAGACGCAAGACTGACTGCTTGGCTCTTCCCAGCAGTCCCAGAGAGGGCCGCGACCGGTAAGCTTGGATGGCCTTTGCACCTGCCTGGAGCACGCGCACATACTTGAGCAAGGATTCCGGGGGTGTGCAGCCAGATTTGACAAGGCACCATGTGCTCAGGGCGGCCTGGGGTGTGGGGGGAGGGTGGGTGGAATTCATCCTCAGACAGGAGCCCACTCCTGGCAAGTCAACTCTGGTCACTCAGGGCTGGGAGTCTAGGCTGGCTCCCGGTTCTGTTCCCTGGAAGCCAGGCCTCAGGGACAGGAGTGGGTGGGGCAGTCTTTGTTCTGGGCTCCTGGTCCCCCCCCCCCCCCCCCAGGCCAGGGGCTTCCCTACTGCCACCAGGTGGGGCATCTTGCCTAACTGGTCTGAATAGATAGGCCAAAAGGAGGCCTGGAAGCTCCCACTGGGAGGGGGAAGGGGGAAGAGTGACCTCGCTCAAGGGTTGAAAACAGTCCTTGCCCACAATAAAGGGCAGACCTGGGAAGATCCCACCAAGAAGGCAAAGGGAGGCAGCTGTTAGGATCTGTAAGTAGGTTCTGTAAGTAGGCAGGTGAGAGTGGGGACAGCCACGGCCTAACACGTTTGTCGTCACCCCAAACTTTATTGCTTACAAAGAGTTCTCTACAACCTGAACTCTGCAGTAACAAGGCTGGAGATCTTCACGTCCTGGGGGCTGGGGGTCCCTCCATGGGGAGGAGAATGGCTCGATGTGGATAGCTGGACAGACGCCGCCTTGGCAAGACACGGGGACGAGCTTCTCCCAAGGAGGGATCTCAGGGGCCACCCCTCACCCCCGGAAGCAGAGGCTGGCAGGCCCCCACACAATGATTCACAGTTGATTAATGCTACATGAGTCCTGATCAGCACCCCCACTGAAGAAAAGACAGGGCTGGGGCAACGGGGTGGGGGGTGGGGCTCATCTTAAAGAAAAACGGAGGTTTGAGGGGTCGTGCGCGTAGACAGGTCAAGACTTGAATCCCTTCACCCCATCTCCTGGCCTGCTTTTGCGCGTGCAGAGCCACTGACCTGCCCTCCTGGAGGGCAGCCGTGAAAGTGCTTTGAGGTCATCAGAGTGCAAAGTGCAGTTGGCAGTTGTCCCTGGACAAGGGGCAGGGTGGGGCTGGTGTGAGTGTGATGCCGGGGCTGTGTCTCAGGAAGCTGGTGTGCATGATGTTCCAAGCCGTGGCCGGGAGGAACAGGGGGTGGGGGTGGGGTGGATGGGGGGGGGTGCCTGCGGCTGCTGCTTTCTCACACATCTGCCACACCCCAGCTCCAGACGGCAGCCGGGTAGGGCTCCCGTTGCCCTTCACTTTGACAGATGAGGGGGCTGAGTGCCAGCCAGTCGGGAGCAGTGCTGGGGCTCAGAGCCTGCGGCTCTGGGGAAGACTGGTGGCCGGCAGCAAAGGGACATGTGCTTGGGGACTGAGAACCATTTCACTTAAGACACCTCTGGTCCTTGGCTGAAGCGCAGTTCGGCTCAGGACCTGTGCTGCAACAACATGATGAGCATGTTCTCCCTGGGAGACTTCCAGTGTCCGGCCTCCCTCCCTCCCTGACTCTGGCAGAAAAGTTGCTAGGTCTAAAAGGGGGTTCGATGGCCAGGCAAGGGGGTCAGAGGGCTCCCCGTTAATCCGGGGGTGGGTACGCCTGCCGTCCCGCTCCTGCATTGGACCTGGGTGTGGGTCCTGGGACACTCGACACCCTGACACCTGCTTGGAGGCCGAGGGGCTCGCCCACCTCTCCCTGACCCAGGCCGGAAGCTGCTCTATCCTGATTGCCAGCAAGTGGTCACTGATCTAAGCAGGTCAGGCCAGCTTGTTTGGACCAGAGCAGAGAAGACCCTTTTGGCTCCCCATGGGGAGCGGCCTCCTGCCTCCCTCCTCCTCCTCACGTGGGCACCGGGCGTTCTCTTGGCAGGGTCAGGCAGGACACAGCAGATCCTGGGAGGCATTCTGCTCACCCCTAGTCCCACCAATGAGCCACAGGGTGGCGGGTCCCCGGGAGCAGGCTGAGCCCGTGTGTCGGGGGCGGCACTGACACCAAGAAGGCAGGCCGCTTCCGGTGGAGCGGAGCCAGTGGTGGAAGGCTGGGTTAGGGCCTGTTCTCCAGGTGGCCATGCTTGACCCTCCAGCTCCAGGCAAAGCTGCCATCAGGGGCCAGGGTGCACTGCAGGTCGATGCCCGAGTCTGGCACCTCCATGTCATAGCGCACGGGCCGCCCGTCCTTGGTCACCAAGCTGAAGGCTGCGGCTGGGATCTGGGGGCAGAGCAAACCAGCAGGCCTGAGACCGCAGCATGGGGTTTGGGGGCTGCCCAGAAGTGCAAAGCGGAGGTCTCTCTCCAGCCAGGTGGGTTGTCCCGAAGGCATACTCTTGCCTTTCTTTCTGGAGAATCTCAACCAGCCCAAGGGTACGTCCTGGGGACCCCTCAGTCACCACCGCGGGGCTTGCCCTGAGCCCTTGGGGGATAACCGAAGTCAACTATTCCCTACAGTGCCATTTCTACTTATTCAAAAGCCTTCCCCCTGGAGGGCTGGGCCAGGTACACTGACTTCTGGGACTCTGCCTCTTAAGTGTGCACCTGTCCCCTTACCTGGCTGCTGATGCCAGTTGCGATGTCCCCCACCTTGACCCGGTGAAACTCCCGGATGTGCAGGTGTTCGCCGTTGAGAGACTGTATTTGGATTTTCACACCTAGAAGGCAGGCAAGGTGACCATCAGGAGAGTGGCTGCTGGCTCTCTGTAAGGAGCCCCACGGAGAGGGACGCAGGATGGCTGTGAGGAAGCCGATGTGACATTTAGGCTGGAGTGGCCCTAATGTTCTACGCCTGCTAGCTCTTCCTGGTAATTTTCTGTCAACATCTAGAATTTGGCCTGCACAATGCAAAGAGCTAAGGTTGGCTCTTATGGGGAACTAGTATTCCAACCTGCACACAAAGCAAAAAGGAAGTGGAAACAGAGACTCTTAAATTAGATTGCGGGCAACTTAGGCTGTAATGTCCCCTCAGTTGGGACAGCCGTCGGCCAGGCCACGGGGGCTTGATGCCATGTGTCACACCGGCCCTGGTAAGAGTGGGAGCTGACGAAACCCTCGTTCTATCAAAATCACGACATAGCCTACGCAGCCACCCTTAAAAACAAGTCCATGTATGTTTTCTTTCTCGTCTTAATGACTTTAAATCCCAGAGGAGGATCCCAGCAAACTTGTTGCGGAGTTCTCGATCAAAATGCTCACGAGGTCGGGGCACCTGGGTGGCTTAGTTGGTTAAGCAGCCGACTTCGGCTCAGGTCATGATCTCCCGGTTCGTGAGTTCGAACCCCACGTCGGGCTCTGTGCCGACAGCCCAGAGCCTGAAGCCTACTTTGGATTCTGTGTCTCCCTCTCTCTCTCTGCCCCCCTGCCACCTGTGTGCTCTCTCTCTCTCAAAAATTATAAATAAACATTAAAAAAAATTTTTTTTTTTAAATGCTCATAAGGCCTCGTTCCTCCTGTTCCCCTTGGAAGGCATTATTTACTTCTTGACGCTAGGCCAGGAGAGACCGCTCCGTGCCCCACAGTAGGGGCCTTCTAGAACTCCATCGGCAACCCATGAGGGGCCAGGTCCTTCACTGACTGCCCCACCAGGGAAGGCTCTGGGGCAATCAGGGCCTTTGCTCTAGACCGACTTCGTGGCCAGGCTCCTCCAGTCCGGGCGCCCGGTGCCTTCCTCTCCCTTCTCCCGCTGCGCCAGGAGAAGGGGGACATAAACTGCCTCGGACTCCCTCGTCGCAGGCCGATCAGGTGCTGTGGGGGCAGCTGGGCGGGCAAGTATTGGGGTGTACCATTGAAGTAGCTTGGAGTGTCGGTGGGCCGCCCCCGTGCCAGCACCATGTTCCAGCTGGAGCTGCGAGCCTCTGCCTGGCTGCTCCATGAGTGCACACCGGAACTCAGGGTGTCCCGCGAGCTCTGAGAGGCCTTTGACGGGTTCTGAAACAAGAGGGGGCGCAACTCAGGCCCCTGGGCTTGGGGAACCATCTCTGGCCTTGATGGGGCTTGGGGCGGAAGGGCTCGGGGGCGAGGAACCGCTCGTGTCCTGGGCTGGAGCGTGGCCCCACTGGGCACTTTTGGGGCTAAGCTGGGGTCTGGAGGGGGGGGGGTGAAGAGTACTTCTAGGGGGCCCCAAGCCCAAATCTCCATCCCCACGATCGCAAGTAGCCAAACGGTTCCCCAGTTCCCCAGGTGCGTTGGAGACGGATTGGCTCATCCTGAGAAAGCGCGACACCCTGCCCTGGTGGGGAGCCCTTCCAAAAGGAAGGGGTGACCCCCCACCAGCCTCCCTTCGCCGCTACTTGAACACAGCCCCTTCACCAGCTGGACACAAAGCTCCGTGCCCCGGCCCTGGGTCCCCGGCCGGCTTACCTTCTCGCTGTCGTCTGACAGAGAGAGGCTGTCGACGCTGAGGCACGAGAGAATCTGCTCCTGCTCCTCCAGTGAAAACGGCTGGGACAGGCTGTTCAGAAATAGTTCTGCAGAGGAAGGCAGAGGATGGCTGTGGAAGACTGGGAGTGGCCCGGCCTGGCTGTGTGTGGGGCTGCACGGACCGCAGGAGCTGACCTCTGAGGGAAGGGCCTAGAAGAGAGCCCACGCTGGCTGTGCAGGGGATGAAGCCCGGGCCTTGGGGGAGGCCCAGGTCTGTGCACGGGGACCCAGAGGTCGCAGCCGTGGCCGCCCATACCTATTTCCAGTTGTTGCAGCTCCTGCTCTGGGAAGGTCGCCTTCCGCTCCGCCGAGCTGGGGTTTTTCGCAGGGGTCGGGTCCAGGGAGGACAGAGGTAATGGTTCCCATGTTCCAGACTCCTCCTTGCCCCAGTTCAGGCTTGGAGACTTGTTCCGCTCTGGGGGTTCTGGGGGTAGAGGAGGCTGGAGCTTAGGGGCCCCGCCTGTCGTGTCCTCGGTTGGCTGGGGCCCTGGAGCCCCAGGTGAGAGCTCCCTCGGCTGGGCCTGTGGCATCCGGGGAGAGTGGCCTTGGCTGGGCGGCGGATGGGCTTGGTGTGGCGGCGGATGTCTTGGCTCTTTATACTCTCCCCTCCAAGGGCTCCTCAGACCTCCCACTACAAAACAGAGCACAGGCGGTGAGGTGCAAACAGGCCCGGCCAGGTGGCCCTTCCCGAGCAGAGGGCTGGAGGCAAGCAGTGACGGAGGGCTCTTGCCCCACTAGGGGACGCTGCGGTCTCGGAGGCGGCCTCTTCCGTAAGACGGCCTCCCACAGTGGGAACAGGATGGTATTTCTGTCTTTTATTCTATTTTCCTTCTAGGTAACCATCACAAATTTAAAAATGCCAGAATTGGCTCCAGAGAAGGACTTTGTAAATGGTAAAGATTTAAAGACAGCTCCGAGGTAACACCAACTTTGAGTTCCCATCTACACTGGCCTCCTTGACCACCCGCCCCGCCCTGCCCCCATCTCTCTTACCCCTTCTTCCCCACACTCCACGCTTTCTCTGGAGTGGGGCGGGGGGGGGGGGGCGGTGCCTTTTTTTTTTGGGGGGGGGGGGGCATTCAGGATCTCTCTCCTGTTTTATTTATTCCCCTTTCATTCCCATAACCACTGCCTCTCCCCTGCACCGCCCACC
Source organism: Panthera uncia (assembly GCF_023721935.1). Taxonomy (NCBI): domain Eukaryota; kingdom Metazoa; phylum Chordata; class Mammalia; order Carnivora; family Felidae; genus Panthera; species Panthera uncia. The sequence continues at coordinate 14,078,174 of NC_064814.1, forward strand.
CCCTCCCCCCCTCCCCCGCCCCGTGACCTTCTATTATATTTGCTGTGTCACTTTGGGTTCGATCGTGTTCTTGCAAACTGTGTGTTGTTTTTATTTTTCAATATCTCGTTTACAGAAAAGGTATCGTGTTCTAGGCCTCGCTCTGTCCGTCTCCTTTTGGCCCAGCACACCACGGTTTCAAAATCCAGCCAGGTTGCTCTGCTCCACTGGGTTGCTTTAACTGCTGCGTGGTGCTCCACGGGGCCCACCCTGCCCACCACCCTTGCCTCTGGCCTTTCCAGTCTCCCAGCAAGGGACCCGCCACTGAGCCTACTCCTCTCCTGCAAACGACCCTGCAGTGTGGGCCCTCCGGCATGTCCCGGCGAGAATCTCTTTGGTGCTGGGTCGGTATGGGCCATGTTGACTCTCTCACCCCTGCAGCCGGTGTGGGGTTCTTACCATGCTGCAGGGCCAGGCTGACCTTCCTCCACAGCTCCACTGCAGATGCGCGGTGCCCAGGCTCTTTCCTTAGCCCCTCCTGGATGGCCTGGGCCGTGAGAGGGGCACAGGACGGTGGGATCTCCCTCACAGGTGGCGGCTCGCTGGCAATCTGTGGGTCAGAAGGCAACGTGTGTGGCCTGCCCCCGCCCCCTCACTTCCCAGCACCCAGCCTACGAGTGGAAGACAGCCCTGACCTGCCACGAACCTAAGGAGATGTCCCCTTGGGCCCACCGATCTGGGTGGCAAGTGTTTTAGTGAGGCTCCCACGTTTACGATGAGGCCTCTTCCTGTTCCCATCGGTCACGGAAGAGCAGCCAAAATGGGGACCGCCCCAAGTCTGCAGCCCCAGGCCCGTGGGCCTCCTGGCCCTCCCGCATGCTGTCACTGACCTTGAGGCACAGTGGCCCTCTGAAGTACTGGGTCCAAGGGTGGCAGCCGTTGAGCATGTGAAGCATCATACAGCAGCTGCTCCATACGTCCACCTTGGCATCACAGGGCTTGCCCATCACCACCTCTGGAGCCATGTGGGTCTCTGTGCCAGGGATGTAGTCCCCTGAGGGGGTGAGGCGAGGCGGAAAAGCCAACCGTGAACTCTGGGGGGCAAGAGCCTTGGCAGTGACCCCACCAGTCAATTCCCGAGATACCTTGAATTTGTCTCTGTTAACGGGCCTCGAGTAGAGAGAAAGCCTCCAGCTCAAATCTGCTGGGGATGAGCTAAGGCAGGGGCTCCCCTGGAGACTGGCACGAAGAAGGCATCACCCAAAATATGGGCTCTACCCATTGGCCCAAACTCTTAGAGTGCTTTTTTAACAATGGGGAGGGGCCTGGGCATTCGAAATTATGTGGCAGGAGACTAACTCATGGTGTGATGTTCCCGCAATGTTAGCAAGTGAAAAACACAAAAACAACCAAACAACCAAACGAACTTCTAGGCAGACTAGAAGGATCGATACCAGATAGGAAGTTGTTTCCCCCACTCTGGTGATCTGTATTTTTTATTTTTGCTTAGTTCTACTTTCTGCAAAAGATTTTAGAAAAGAAATTATTTTCATAATACAGGCAGGTGTCTGTGTTCAATTTACATCTTCAGAATGACCAAGACAGGTCCTCTAATGATAGAGAATCACTTAAAAAAATTTTTAATGCTTTTTATTTTTGAGAGAGAGAGGGTGAGCAGAGGAGGGGCAGAGAGAGAGAGGGAGACACAGAATCTGAAGCAGGCCCCAGGCGCTGAGCTGTCAGCACACAGCCTGACACGGGGCTGGCACCCACAAACCATGAGATCATGACCTGAGCCGAAGTCTGGCACTTAACTGACTGAGCCACCCAGGTGCCCTGTCAGAGAATCACTTCTAAAAGGTTTTTGCCTAGGGTGCCCGGGGTGGCTCCGTTGGGCGTCTGACTCACGGTTTCGGCTCAGGTCATGGTCTTGCAGTTCGTGGGTTCGAGCCCCACACGGGGCTCTGTGCTGACACTATGGAGCCTGCTTGGGATTCTCTCCCTCTGCCCTTTCCCTGCTCTCTCTCTCTCTCTCTAAATAAATAAATAAGAGGTTGATTTTCCTTTGCTCAAGAGGAAATAACCTTATGCTGAATGCTATAAATGAAAAAAGAGCAGAATTGTGTTATAATGGCCTTAACGAGGTACAGGAAGAAAAAAAGGAGATGGAAGGAGTGATCTACAATGTTTGTGATTATGTCTCTGGGCAAGAGGAACAGGGTAGCTCCTTTTTCCCTCCTCTTCTACACCACTTCACTCTGTAGTTGCTAAATATGTCACAATGGATGTGGATTACTTTACTAATCAGAAGATTTAAGTTAAAAACAGATGCTTCTCCAGCTACAGAGCCCAGGCCTCTTGGTCAGCCCTCGTGTTGTGCTTCCAGAAACTGTGCTCAGAGGCCCAGGACGGCTGAGGCCACAGGCTGGGAGCCGAGCCACCCAGAAAAGGCTGGATGAGAGGCAGCCAGCCTTTCCGTCCCCTTCTCTGTGTAGCAGGAATATCAGAAACGAGGACCTGATACTCATTCTTGCATTTAAGCGTAACAAAAGCTTTCTGCTAACCTAGGGTTGTTGATGGGCTGAAATACTGTGGTGGAGAAAAAGGGTTCACACCTCTGACTGCTATTACAGAAAGCACAAGAGAAGGCTAATGCTTCGTGAAGGCTAGTGGTGACTGTCATCGTGGGGGAGGGAGGCAGGAGGCGGGGCTTACCCGTGAGCAAGGACTTCCCCAGGCCATCGGGTTGAAGGCACACAGCATGGCCGAAGTCACAGAGGGCTGCACGGCTCCCATCGCTGGACAGGAGCACATTGTCAGCTGCCAGGCCACCCCAGAGAAGAAGAGGAACAGGTGAGTCACTCCAGGCCCCAGCCCCATCTGGACCTCCAGGGAGGCAGTTTCTGGCTGACCCTACATGACAGCTGCCTGCTTCTGATTAGTTTTATTAGTCATAAGGAAGGGAGGAGGTTTATCAGTTCGGGCTAGAGGCAGGGAGCAGGCGGATCTCTGAGGTCTGGGGACAGTTTACTCCTGGGACACTGCCACTCAGCTCTGCTGCCCCCACCCTCCCCCAGTGGCCACCAGTGCTTAGGAACTCCATCCGCAGTTCTCTGCAGGCACTGCCCACTGGCAACGAGGGTGCCGGGCTAAGGGCCTGGGGAACACACTTCCCCCTCCTGCCAGCACAGCCCTGCCAGCCTGACGTGGGACCTGCCCCTGGGGACGGTCAGGCAGGCCCAGAAGATGTGGGAGGAAGTCAGGCAGGTTGAGGTAAGGAAGGAGGAGGCCGCTGGGGACCAGGGCGGTGGGGGCACAAGCCTCACCTTTGATATCTCCGTGCAGAATCCTTCGGGTGTGAAGGTACTCCAGCCCTTCCAGAGCCTGGCCTAGGTAGTAAAGGGCCCGGTCCTCCGGCAGACAGCCCTTCTGCTTTATGAGCTGGCCCAGCGAGCCACCTAGGAGACCAACGGCCAGTCTTTACATGGTGCACTTCCAGGCCTGCAAGCGGGCCACGGGCAAAGGCCTTCAAAGGGCAGGTGGTGGAAAGTAGGCCTTTCCGGCTGATGTCGCAGGGTCAAGAGATTAAAAATGGAATAACTGGGGACCAAGGTCAACCCCTGGCTCTGAACCTGGCTCCTTACCTTCTAAGAGTTCCATGAAGATGTTGACCCAAGGACCTTCCTTCACAGCTCCATACAGAGGGACGATTCTGGGTGAGGTCAGTCCTGCACATGCCATCAACTCCTCTGCCCGAAACACTTCGATGCGCACCTGGCAGGGCGCAGAGGTAGCTGTGAGTCAGGGTGAGGGACAAGGGCTGGTTCCCCAGTGCCCCTGCACAGAGACTGCTGATGTTCCCAGTGACGATTCTGAGGCCAGGCAGGGCCCTGGTGGGCCTACTGGAGCCACAGAGACTAAACTGTATACCCTGGGGGGTCAGGTTCAACATCCAGTACTTGGTTAAAATTCTGCACTGCTGATGTGTGTGGAAATACACAGAATCACAAAGCCTACAGCCCTTATCCAGGCTCCTGGCACGCTGCCCACCCTCAAATCTGCCAAACACAGAACTTTTTTTTTTGCCCCAGCCCAAATGTCTGGGCCATTTCGAGGACATGAGACCTTTTGTTTATCAACATCCACGTCTACTCTTCAGAGGCTGGGTTTCCATCTTATCTGTAGCCAGAGCCGATGGCAGCCAAGGATCCTGGCTCTGTCAGTGCCTCTGGATCCTCAGCACTGTTCTCAGCTCGTAACTATTTGTCTTTCCCCTGAAGGCTAAAGTGCCCATGTAGATGGAGCAGTGCCTGTTTATTCTGTTTGCAGCTGTTGCCCCGGGATCTGGGCAAAAGGAGGCTTCTAACGGGAGGGGTTTGGCCAAGGTCCCTCCCATAGGGACCACCCGCTCCTTTGTGTAGGGATGAGCACAGCAAGGCGGGAAGAAACAGGCCTAGGATACAATCATCCTAGACTGAGACTCTGGCTTGGCCATTTCCAAAGGTAGAGCGTGTCCCTTAAGCTGTGTTTCCATGTGCAAACGGTGATGACAGTGGCATCTGCTCCCGCGTAGAGTGAGGATTTGGAGGGATGATAACCCAGCACTAGGCCTCGCAACCAGCGGGTGCTCAGGAAATGTTAGCTGCCCCCTTCCTCCCTCCAGCTCCTATAAGAGCAACTAATTAAACACTTAGAAGTCCTAACAGACACTTGTCCTCTCCTTTCCGGTTGCCGCTGGTTCTCCTGTTAGTCTAAACAGGTACCACCAGGGGGCGCCGGTGGCAACAAAACCAGCCTGGAAGAAATCACTCAGGACCTGGCAGTCTGGCTTGGAGACATGCTGACTTGGCAGGAGCCCTGACGATGTGGGGCTTTTGGACTTTTGCCTATCAGTGGAAAATGTCTCTCTTCTGGTTACAGAGTATCTGGTCTGGTTAATCAACTTGCAGAAATTTTGACTCTTTGTCAGCGTTTCCAGCTCTGAACCTGAGTTGGAATGAATTCACCATCAGGACTCGTACTAGCAAAGGTCTTTAACTCTCGGGCTCCCAAACGGAGCTGAAGCAGTTTGGGGCACCCCAGAGGACTTGGCAGGGTGCTGCAGGATGTTTTTCTTTCTTTTTCTTTCTTTCTTTCTTTCTTTCTTTCTTTCTTTCTCTTTCTTTCCTCTTTCTCTTTCTTTCTTTCTTTCTCTTTCTTTCTAGTTTATTTTGAGAGAGACAGAGAGAGCACGAGGGGGAGAGGGGCAGAGAATCCTCCGAAGCAGGCTCCACGCTGCCAGCGCAGAGCCAGACGGGGCTTGAACTCACGAAACCGTGAGCTCATGACCTGAGCCGAAACCAAGAGTCGGACACTTCACCGACTGGGCCACCCAGGCGCCCCCAAGATGTTTTACTTTTGAGGGGAGCAGGGATGATGGCTATCTGTGGGACACCGTGTAAATTACTCCCTCAAGATAGTTCAGTTTCAACATTAGCTTGCGCTCCATTCTTTCCATGTATCTTGTGCTCCATTCTTTCCATGTATCTTTACGAAGCTAGGTTTTTGGAGCTTGCGGGGATACAAGTACTTTGGGGGGGGGGATAGGAAGCAGGGTATGAAGCTGAGGATGTCTGATCTGATTTCAAAATTTTGCGAAGTTGTGCAGTGCCCAACGAGGCATACATCACGTTAGTAGTTATGATTAAGAACAGAAGGAAATTTCCTTTCAACTCATGTGTATTGTTATTCAAATGACTACTAAGTTGTTAGGAAAAACACTATTATTTGACCTAATTACTTTAATAAACGGAACTTTTAGGTATTTGTTTTGGCCTGGGGTGTCATGAAAATCACTGACACTGAGGGCTGTAAATAAACCAAGAAAGGCTGGGAACCTCTGCCCTAACTTTTAAGAAATCCATAAGCCCTCTGGAGTATTCCAGTAATGTTGAGAACATTCTCACCCAGGGGCACCTGGCTGGCTCAGTCAGTAAAGCCCATGACTCTTGATCTCAGAGTTGTAAGTTCAAGCCACGCTAGGTGTAGAAATTACTTAAAAATAAAAATCTTTCGGGGGCACCTGGGTGGCTCAGTCGGTTAAGTGTCTGACTTTGGCTCGGGTCATGATCTCACGGTCTGTGAGCCTGCCTTGGGCTCTGTGCTGACAGCTCAGAGCCTGGATTCCACTACAGATTCCAAGTCTCCCTCTCTCTCTCTCTCTGCCCCTTCCCTGCTCACACTATGTCTGTGTCTCTCTCTCTCTCTCAAAAATAAACATTCAAAAAAAAAAAATAAATAAAAATGAAAATCTTAAAAAAAAAATTTTTTTTCAATTCTCACCCAGACCTGGGTGGGGGCGGGTCAGAGGGGACACTCCAAAACACAAGGTGATTTAGAAGTCTGTGCCAGCCCCAGGGAGAGCAAGCAGAAAGGGCAGTCCCGAGCGGGGCAGCTGGAGAGAAAGCACACGGCCGCCCAGCTGGCCCCCCTCTCCTCCCTGGACCTCAGGGTCCTCATCTGTTAAAGCAAGGGGCTGGACTACGGTGAGGGTGTTCACGAAAACTAATATTCACTGCCCACTGAACACATGCGAGGCACCATTCTAAGCACTTTATGAGCATTCGTTATTTACATCTTACAGTAGCCTATGGGGTGCTATTCTCATTATCTCCAATTTACAGACGAGGAAGCTAGAGTCTGGACAAATAACTTGCCCAAGGTCACTGGTAGGAAGTCTCAGAGGTGGGGTTTTGGTTGGGGAAGCCTGACTCTGGGGTGCCAGCTGCCCCGCCTCACCGAAGGCCTTCCCAGGAGTATCAGCTCTTACATCCAGGACGTTCTCACGTACATTCGGGAGCGTGTAGATGGGAGCGCGGTCAGCAGTCCCCTGACTGCCAAGTCCACAAGCCACTTCCCCCGCTTAGCTGCCTGCATGCTGACACTGGGGATTGACTTTTCTTTCTTAAAACTCTCCCTCTTGTTCAGTATTTGTATCCATTTTATTTCATCAGTAAAAACGCGGAAAATAGCAATCCTGTAAATTCTTTTAAAGATCCCGGGAACATAAGATACGTGAAAAGTAACTCACAGTACTGGGTGCACAGTAGTCGAGTAAACAGAGGGGTCCCCCCATTTCCTCGTCACCATGGAGATACTCTCCCCTCAGTCCTAGATCCCCTTCTCAGCGCTCGTCCAGGCTGCCCTCACTGGTGTACCTTGTTGACGGCTGCTTTCTATCACCTTTATGCCACGTAAATGTCCATCCCCCATTACAACGTTGCCAAGCCTTTCCGGGGGTGTGGATTCCGCAGCTTTGCCTCTATCTGGCACAGACCAGGCGCTTGGTAACGGCTGGGTTTGGCCAAGGCCACACTAACCCAATCGGAGGCAGAGTCAAAAGGACGCTCCCAGAACTCCATGCAGGAGCCAGATGTTCTGAAATGAATGGTTCTTGACCCTCTTTGGGCCACAGACGTCTCTAACACCTGATACATGAGAACGGACGCTTCCCCATCCAAAATGTGTGTGCCACACACAGATACACCATTGAACAAAGTTCCAGGAGTTCACACGTTTATAAATTCATCCACCGGCGAGGATACGGACTTCTACATCGGCTGATAAAAAGCACTAGAGAGACATGTAGGTACCAATAAGGAACTCTGTCCACGATATGCGATCACATGGAAAATATGGCACAGGACAGCCTCTAGAGTAGTCTCGTTTTAATAAAAGCAACTACATGTTTAGGTATGCATAAAAAGTCAAAAAAGATGTCAAAGGGCAGCTGCCTCTGCGAACGGGATTGGGGAACAAGGACTTTTGTGTTTTGGGGTATCCTTTGAAATCGTCTATAATGAGCCTGTGTTTATTTGCCATGAAAAGATCAAACAAGGCCTTAACAAAGTGAACAGACCCCCGTGCGTTAAACCCTGGACTTGTGACCAGTCAGCATCTGACCCGAGGCCATGGATGTTCTAGAAGGAGGACCAAGGAAGTGCTGTTGTTCCACATGCTGGATCTTCCTCAGGGAACACTGGAGAGTGCACACACCCGCTCTGACCTCTGATCCCTGCCCCCTCCCCCAGTGCCTGCTCTACATCCCGCCCCCCCCCAGAAAAAGGAGAGAAAGGAGGGGCTGTCTGCCCACCCGATGGCAGCTGTGTGGGCGGCCCCAAAGCCACCCCACTGAGCTCTAGGGTCGGGGAGGCAGATTCTGGAAGCGGCCAGTTCTGGCCCTGGGGAGCCTACGTGTTGTGCTTGGAGCTTTTCCGCCTGCCTCGGGGAGGTGAGAAATGGAGTATCTGTCTTCTACTATATCAGGGTTGTTTTCCTTGTTGCCTGGGACCCCGGAGAACCTCAGCAGGGCGACAGCTGAGAAGCCCAGTGACTAAGCTCCCCTAGCGCTGGGCACTGGACTCCAGGACACTTCATACTCTCGCTCTCCTCCCACCCAGCCTTCAGGAGGGACAGCTGAGCCTTCTCCGATGGCCCGGGGAGGGCACATGGCCTTGGCACCCAGTGGGAAATGCCGGCCCACGCTGGCGGGCACTCAGCACGTGCCCGGGCCGGCGGGGGGAGGCGGGGGTGGGGCCCGCTCCGTTGACACAGTGTGTCTGAAGTTTGGGGTAATACCTACGGATAGTCCCCCTCTCAGCCCATCACCCGGGGGCCCAAGCTCTACAACTGTAACATCCCGGCCCACCTACAAGCCAAGGAAGCCAGGGTATTCACATCACGATTTGCGTCCTCACCACTGAAAGCCACAAGCAGCCGCAGCCGCGGCCTCAGCCCGGGGCCTGAGCGTGCCTTTGGTCCTCTTCCCTTTGGGGGGAGTAGAGGGTCCCTGACAAGACCTGCTCGAAAACAAGGTCCACCGGGGAGCTAGCTTATTTCCTTTTGTCACGGGCCAAGAAAACGGCCCCTGGAAACGTTTCTCATTTCAGCCTCTCGCGGTCCTGGGCGCTAGCTCTGAGGCTGAGTTTGGGCCGAGGACAAGGTGGCTTCCAGTCAAGGTGAACTGAGGGTGGGGGTAGGAGAAAAGACACCTGAAGGGGAGCAGGGCCAGCACCAAGGTCTGTGTTCTGCTGCGGCACAAGGAGGCCTCAGTTCCAGGCCCAGCTCTACGGTTCTAGGCAAGGCACGCTACCTTCTCCGGTCCCCGGTTCTACCCTGGTGAAACGAGGGAGCAGGGGAGGCGATTCACGCCCCTGCTCGCATCGATTCCCGGGACCATGAGTCTCTTCCCCTGCCCACTTCCTACAGAGCGGATCGTAGCCAGACTCTGGAGCTAGCGAAGCCTGGGTCTCTTGCTAAGTCTCATTTCCTCATAAGGTCCACCTCCCAGGACCTATTATTCCCGCCAGCAGGAGGCAGAGCCCAAACCAAAATCAGATCTGACGTCCCAAGCGCACGGCCTCGTCCAAGAGGCACCTGTTAGGGGCAGGTTATTGTTGTGGTGGTTTTTACCTTCTGGGCCAGGCGTGAGCGGCCCCACTATGTGGTTTAGGGGTTTCAGCTCAACACGAATTGCACGACGAGCCAACACCTTCCAGGTTTGGACTTGCCCCTAAGGGCCCCGGCATCAGGAGTGGCCCAGGACGCGTGCACACTTGCGTACTCCATCTGACACACGCACACCAAGTGCAGCTCCCAGGCCGGGACATGTGACCGAGACTGCTCCCTTCCGGCTCCAGCTGACCCCAGGGTGCCCAGCGACAGCCAGGCTCTGTTAACAAGCCAGAGCCATGGCTGCCCTGTGATTGCCCTTGAAAGAAAGCAGAAGGAACACGACAGGCCACCTGCCTGGCTTCCCTCTGCAGCCCCCGGAGCCCAGGCGCACCTTTTTCTTTCGGGCCTACCTTTTTGACCGCACACTGGAAGCCAGTCTGCTTGTCCTGCATCCTGTGCACCTCTCCGAAGGAGCCTCTGCCCAGGCAGGGCTGGCGCGTGGCCCAGTGGACCTCCTCTCGGTACTCATAATCCACCGGCTTGAGTTTCTGGGGTTGGCAGGAGACAGAAGCCAGTTTCAGTGACCAGGGCAGCGGGCGGGACGAAGGGTTACAGTGAGGAAGGCTCTCTGGCTGGTCGTCCTTGCCAGGCTGCTGGGGCAGCGCCCTCACCACCAGAGACACCCCCGGGTCTGAGGCAGGGCTCTGCAGGGGCAGGACCGGAGGGAGTTACAGGCATAAAGTGAAGGCAGTGGACAGCCTCGCCGGCTGCCCAAGCTAAGCCGACCCTTGTGGCGAAAGATCCTTCTCCCCAGACTTGTGGTTGTGGGACACAAATGGAATTGTCGGGGCGCCTGGGAGGCTCAGCCGGTTAAGCGTCTGACTCTTGACTTTGGCTCAGGTCATGGGTTTGAGCCCCGCACGGGGCTCTGCACTGATAGGGCGGAGCCTGCGTGGGATTCTCTCTCCTCTCTCTCTGCCCCACCCCCGGCCCCCAACCTCTCTCTCAATATAAATAAATCAAACTTTAAAAAAAATGGAACTATCAACAACCTTGACCAAAAGTATAGCTCCGAAGCTATAAGGTAGAAAAAAGGGAAGAGACCATGAAGAGGGGTGGGGGACAAGGGATCATGTCAAAGATGGATGGAATAACCCCCAGAAATTGAAGTCTGGTAAAATCATCTTAGAGTTATAAAGCTCTCCAGCAGAGCACTGGAGGGAAAGAGGAAGGCCAGGGGGATATGCAGATGGTCAAGAGCCTCGTCTTTCATAGCAGGGGTCAGGAGGGAACATGTGCAGTTGATGCTTGCTTATTCCTCTTTCTCAGTATGTGTATCATTCAACACACACACACACACACACACACACACACACACTCTTCAGCAATAACTTAATAAGTTCGGCAATAACTTCAGAAGAACTCAAAGCAGAAATATCTAAAAAGCCTGAAGAATGATCTGGAGGTGGAGCAGGGGATACTGCCTCTCGCCAGGAATGAGCACTTTCCGACTATCTGATGACGATACAGATACTTCGATACAGAGTGAAGACTACGCCCCGCCCCACCCCCCCCCCCCCCCCCCCGACTCCCCGCAAAGGTGGGAAGTAAAAAGGGTCTGGCAGGTTTCCAGTGATGCTTTGCCCCCCAGAACAGGTCCCGCCTGACGGCCAGCTGCTGCTCTGGGCCCCAGAGCGGGTGGTACATGTACCTGTGTTTGGGGGATGGCTTACCTCTGTAAGCAGGACCCCCTCGCTGTCCATCGTTTCAGGGCTGGGCTTCTGGGGCTTGAAACCTCCTGCCGACCAGGTCTTGGCCAGGCTGGCCAGGCTGTGGGCCTGGCCTGAGCTCACACTGCCTTGTAGGGCGTGTACCATGTACTCCTCCACAGAAAACTTGTCATACGGGCCCCGGGACGGGCAGCCGGGCTCCAGGTGTGGGCCGGGCACAGGCTTCTGACCGTCCACACAGGCCAGTTTGCCCAGGTGGGGGCCGGACAGGGGCTGCTGGCTGTCTATACAGGCCAGTTTGTCTAGGAAGAAGGACTCTAAGGGGTGAGGTTTCCAGGGCTGGAGAGGGTGGAACGGGAAGGGATGGGGCAGTCTGCTGTAGGGGAAGGGGTGAGCGGGCTGGGGCAGGGGGCCTAGATCCTGGGGGTGGTGGAGTTTCCACACGTGATTTAGACATTGCAAGGGGCTGATGAGTTTGTGGAGTTCTGATCGAGGCAGTGCCGGCCGCAGGCCCTCCTCGAGCTTCTTGAAACAGAGTTGGCCGAGGCCCGGCTCCTTCAGAGGCTTGGTGAACTGGAGGGCGTTCCTCACATATGGGGGGCCCAGTGGGGACTCATCCTCCTGTGGGGGAAAACACAGGTGGTAGTACATACACAGGGCCAGGCTGAGGCACGGGCACCGTCCCGAAGGCCCCACGAGCCCGGGGTCTGGGGGGCGCTGGCGGGGCTCACCTGCACGGGGACAGTGCAGCTCTCCTGCTCCGGGGTTCTGGGGAGGGGTTTGGCCAAGGCCGCTCCCGCCTGAGCCAGGGACTTGGAGCTCTTCTTCTTGCGTTTCTTCTGGGCTTTGCTGCGACGCTTCCCCCTCCAACACACACGGGCCATTTTGCCCTCGGTTGCGTGGGCCACATTGTTGGGGATCTGATCGAGACTCTCGGACTGGCTGTCAAAAGGGACGGATACGCACGTGGAGTGTGAGGAGGCAGGAAGGCGGAACAGCTCGGGTAACTGCAGTTAGAGTCATGGAGACCTGAGCTCAGATCCCAGCCCAGGGAGTCCTTGTGTGAACGTGGGTGAGTTCCTAAGCCCCAAGGAGCCTCCATTTTCTCATTTATAAAATGGGTGTAGGATTTCCTGCCATGCAGAGGAAGATGAGGTTTAAAGGAAACCGCTCATTTAGAAAGCTTACCTCGGCACCTGATCCCAAGGCAAGCTTCCCATAGACGGCAGCTATTACTACCGTGATGGGGTGCACAAGGCTCTATGGGGGGGGCAGGGAATGGGAGGACGCGAGGTTCTCTCACCGCTCTCCAGGGTGGGCTGCCCCTGGAGAGGTCCCGGGGTCGGGGGGCGTGTGGCTAGGAGGGCCACACTCCCCAGCGGGCATTCTCAGCTCTGACAACAGTCTGTTTCTGTTGCCTCTGGACGGAGGGACGGTTGAGTTTGGGCACCAACCACCCCCCACTGGTTCCTGGAGATACCTGGTTTCTGGGAATGTAAGCTGCTGTATAAACAGACACCGTGGCTGGGCTGATGCCCGGTATCAGGGGAGCCTCCCCTCCTCCGACAGCCTACAGGCTCACTACCACCATGGATCCAAGCTGGCTTTCCCCCTGCCAGGCATTAAGGCATTGGCCACAGAATAGTGTCTGAAAAAGCCGCAGCCTTAGCTGCCCCCCGCCCCCAAATGGCCTCATCTTCTGCCCCCTGCAAAGGAGGCAGACTCACACCAGTCTTGGGTGGGGGGTGGGGTGGGGGGGACTGCTAGAGGCCTATGGGCTTCTCCCAGGCACCTGAAAGAAATGGGCCCATCAGAAACCCCCTACTCTGGGCCGAAAGGCCTCTGGGGCGGTATAAGGAATCCGATCAAACACTGAACATTTCTTGGTGCAAAAGCAGCAGCCTTCCCCACAACCTTTTCATCACGAACGCTTTCCAAATCCCCATGATAAAAAAGTCCGTCTGTTGGTAGAGGAGGGAACTGTTTTCCAGGTTCAACCTGCAGTTGGCCAAAAACCATCTTTGGGGATGGGGAGCCCGGGGAGCAGACTGAGCCCCCTTCTAGCCTCCTTTCCACGGGGCCCCCCAGCTGTGAATCCGTCGGTCCCTTTCTGATCCCAAACCCTCATCCCTCCTTGGGTGTGTCTCGAAGGGGAAAAGACACCAGCGGGTTTCTCTCATAGTTCGAGCGGCCCCTCGGCGCCTGCACTCATGGTCACGCACCAGTGGGAAAAAGACTCCTGTTTCCAGCACACTCCCTATTGATGGGAAACGAGGGGGAGCAGCAAGGACTCCGAGGAGAATAAAAATAAAACGTCAAGCTGATGGGACCCAGAGGCAGTCATCCACACGCCATGAAAAGCTTTTGAAAAGCTTCTTTGGCTGACAGAGCGGTTCAGCCAGGAAAACCTGGGCGGGCTCCAAGAGCTGAACCACAGGTGCTGGAGGAGGGAGCCAGGGGTCACTTGGGAGCGGCCTGAGCGAGCAGCTGAGGGGGAGGGATGACGCGGTTTCAGTTCCCTGGGCCCCATGCAAGCTGGCCTCCTTACCTGTACTGTTTGGACCCGGCGATGAAAATCCGCTCTGAAAAGGTAGGGCTGAACTCTTGGCTGTTCTCACCTTGTGAGTCAAGGAAAAGAGAGGTTGGACAGGCAGAAAGGAGGAGAGGAAGAAGAGGGACCCGGCACTGAGGAGACAGACATTTTACAGATATCCTCTTGGGCTGCCGTGCCTCAGCCTCACCACCTGCCTGCCGGCCCACCCCCCCTGCCAACAAGAGCAAAGGGCATGCTGATAATAGGGCGTGATAAGGGTGCCCACCTCACTTCACCGTGGCCCTTAACTGAGATGATCTATATAACACATAACACACCCAACGGAGTGCCCGGCACATAGTAACAGTTCAGTAAGTATCAGCTCTTGTGGACGTCTGTATGTGTGTAAATGCGTGTATTATGACCACGGGCATCTCGCTCACTCCATTTTAATTTGTATTCTCTCATCGCTTCTCAAAAACCAGCCAGAAGGAAGCGGAACTCAGGGCAAGATGTGTATAGGTGGGAAAATGCCACCACGAGCTGCCAGGCTCTCCCCCGAGAGGGGGGAGCCTCTTGGAGGGTGGGGGAGAGAGAGAGGAGGACTTCTGGCCTCACCCAGGCACCTGGGGGTTTCTCAGGCTCTGGTGGCAGTGACCAGGCAGAGTCATTTTGAAGTATCTTGGGTGGAAGCAGAAAGGACCAGACCAGGCCCCGCCCTGGAGTGGCCTATGTCCCCTCAACTGGCTCAGCAGGCCCAAGAGCAGGTGTTCATTCTCTAGGGTGGGGCCACCTCAGCATGGAAGGTGGTGAAGGGCCTATAGGCCCCAGAGGGGCTTTCCAGGAGACCTGGCCTTTCCTGTCTGGGGCCTCTCCAGAGATGCTCAGGCTGCCCAAGGTCACAGCACAAGGCTAATGGCCTGCCTGACGATCCTGCCAAGAGCCCTAGGACCTGTGAAGCCTCCCAGCTCTCTTCCCCTGCTCCGGTCGTGACGGGCAAAAGCCTCCCTGCGCCACTCCTCCCTTCTGTGCTCTGTTCCCTGGCACCGTTACGGCTCCTGCTTCGACTCATTCTTGGCCTACCCCCCAGGCTGTGTCTTGTGAAAATCTCAGAGAGCCGCTGCCCTGACCTCCCGCCCCTGCGCCGTGCCACCCTGGCGCAGGGACCGTGCCCACCTGTAGGCCCGCCCACTGCCCTCTCTGTCCCCAGCCCGGGCCCTTACATTCGGCCTGCGCGATGATGGAGATGGCGGCCAGTCCTCCCTCGGAGCCTTCCTTGGCTGTGCCTTTGGTGATCACGTCGTTCAGGATGTCCCACTTCCCGCAGAACACAGGGCTCTTCTCTACGGCCTCGAGCTTGTTGGCGGGGTTTTGCTTCTTCCCCATCGCCTGTGTCTTCTCCTTGGCCTTGGCGAGCTCCTTCTGCCCGGCCGCCGAACCAGGGGCGCCTGGGCAGGCCATTTCCATCACTGCCATCTCCCAGGCTCACGCTCGCCCTGAGGGACCAGACGCAGAGCAGGTCACTCTCGGATCCCACGGGGCCCCGGGCCAGGCTGGGTGGGAGGAGAAAAGCGGGGGGAAAGGCGCTCTGCCTCATACATTTACCTTCCAAACAGCCCAAGTGACGAAGGAGTCAACCTTTCTTGTTCCTTGTGGCACCGGCCCCCGCCCCTGGTCCCGTCAGCACACCACCACAAACAGACTCCCCCACTCGGCCCACAAGGAGGATTCCAGCCCACTTCCTCCAGAACCACCACGGCACCGACATCTGGGATTGGTTCATTCTTGCTTTTACAAATACTGGCTGAATCGTTTTCTGTGGCTCACTTTATGGTGAATTTTGCTCCCTCAGAACACGGTGGTACATTCCATACTCCAAAACTGCCAGTCACCCCACTGACTTGCCTTCTTAGAGGACATGTCTACACTGGCCACGATGGCTCTTTTCCAAATGGGGAGAATCAAGTTTTTATTCTCTTGCAGGAGGTAGATAAATGTATGTGCGTGTGTGTATACAGATTTATGTGTGCATATATACATCTCTCTCTCTCTCTCTCTCTCACACACACACACACACACACAAAATGTTACAAAGTCTAAAAATCAGCATGCAAATGACAGCGCCTGCACTCGACTCCTTTCCCAGGACACATCTGTCTGTGGCCTTCCAGAAGGAACTGCCATGCTTCCATCTGTAATACTCATTTGCCGACAACCTATGTATCCTCATTCTTCCAGGCAACATTAGTAGTGGAATTTGTATTAGAGCCCCCAACGCCAACCTGTACCTCTAGAAATCTGAAGACAAAGCACAGGGCTTCAACTCTCTGGGCTCTCTCTCCAGCGGCCCTGTGTGTTCCCTGGAAGCCCCAAGGGGGTGGGAGCCCGGCGCTGAGGCAATCTGTGCAAACGGCATGTGGACTAGAACTGTCAGGAAAGAGATCTGCACCGATCTAGGATTGCTCCCATCTGGGAGCCTTTTTAAAGACTAGGACTGTGGACTCCCAAAGTGTAGGTCCCTCCTGGGTCATGACTTGCTTTAGACCAAGCCTGAGAAGGCATCACATTCAGACAGGTTTTTAATTAAGTGCTCTCTGCTGGCAGGTTGGTCTAAAGCTGTTGGTAACAGATGGGAGTGTTCCCTGCTGTAAGTGCACTCATTCCGGAACACGCCTCCATTTGCTCGTGGGGCGGAAAGGCAGGCCGTGTGAAGGCGAACCTCTACACCGCTGGCCCTTTGCCCTGGGTGGCTAGAAGCTGACATGGGACGGTGGGAGGCTGGGCATCTCAAGGCCGAAGTCCTCTTCCTATGGAGTCTGCCTCCCTGCAATGGCCACAAAGCACTGAACCAGCTCCACTGAGCGGGAGGGTGAGGGTGGGATGGGCTTGTTGGTCACTACTAACTTGATCCTTTCATCTCTGCCTTCAAGGGTCTGCTGGCTTTGAAGTCAGAGCAGCTCCAGCTTTCAGCACAGATGCTTGGGTGTGACCCCGAATTCGGATGCTGAGGAGGCTGCATGGGAGGTCTCGTTGTTACGCGATGACCTCAAGAAGTCTAAGGGGTGTTCTGACTTCCAAGTGCCTACCTATCTCAGCCTCTTTACCAGGGAAAATGGGGTCTCAGAAACAAACCCCGCGGCACTTGGGTGGCTCAGTCGGTTAAGCGTCTGTCTTCGGCTCAGGTCACGATCTCCCAGTTTGTGAGTTCGAGCCCCGCATCGGGCTCTGTGCTGACAGCTCGGAACCTGGAACCTGCTTCAGATGCTGTGTCTCCCTCCCTCTCTGCCCCTCCCTTGCTCATGCTCTGTCTCTCAAGAACAAACAAACAAACAAACATTCAAACGAACAAACAAAAAACGAACCCCAAGCCCTCCGGACCTAACACCACTAGACGTGTGCCTGAAGTGCTGTAATCTCATTCTCACTTGAAGAAACTGATGCAAACCAGGTGGAGACTCGCCCAAGGTCACCCAGCCTCGTGTGGCACTGCAGGACCACAGCCTGGAACCTCCAGCTCCAGGCTGTACTGCCCCCTCCCCAAGTCTCCTGCACTACAGGCAAACTCAAGGGGGAAACTCACGGCCCTGCCTGGTCAGAAGGCTCCTGAGGGCAGGAATGGCACGGCGGGGCATAGATGAGACGATCGATGTTGGCTGAATGGGGGAATCAGAGGATGACCTACAGAGACAGGATGATCCCGGGCACCAGGGATAAAGAGAAAGTTCCATCTGAGGAGTGAGACAAACGAGGCCAAGCTGTCAGTGGTTGCTGCAGGGGCACTCAGCTATTGGAGAACTGGCTGCGTTGGGCTCACGGGGCTGTCTCTGTCTGACATGGCTCATCGTGAGCTAGAGCCCTCCAGAGAGGCTGGGGGGCAGCCCCTCTCCCCCAGGAGCCGTCCTTTCACCTTGGGGGTTAGCTGGGCCGCTGGCCAGGGGCTCTGATCCCCCTCCATGAGCATGCTGGGCTCCCCAGGCCCAGAGAAGCTGAGGCTGAGGCAGCTGGGCTAAGGGCCTCCTCTGCAGTTCCCTGATGACTCATCCCACAGCCTGGCAGGCAGAGAGAGGAACAAGCAGGCCGTTGAGAAACTAACCCAGCAGCTGGCAGCTGAACCTGTGAAGGGCACGGGAAAACAGGCTGACCCTCACCTCCCAGGGCCACAAAATCACGGCCTGGGAGCTGTGCGGCT
Organism: Panthera uncia; assembly: GCF_023721935.1. NCBI lineage: Eukaryota > Metazoa > Chordata > Mammalia > Carnivora > Felidae > Panthera > Panthera uncia. The sequence goes on from NC_064814.1 coordinate 14,096,037, forward strand.
TCTCCTGTGCCATGTGACCGTGACTCAGACCCTCGCTGACAGCCTCCAAGTTCAAGAAGCTATTCTCAGGATACTCTGGCCTGACGGCAGGTCTCCTACACATTCACACACGCTTGCTGCCCCCCCTCCCCCCGCCTCCTTCCCCACTTCTGTAAGGGGCCTGGCCTACAAAAAACCAGGGTTCTCACGAAGCCTGGGACTGCTGGCCGGGTGGCATTTCCAGCCCTGGGCTTGTTGCCCCGGACCACTGCCCTACGGCCTTGCCCCTTCTCTCTCCCGCAGCTTGTGGGGTGAAGACTGAGTGGGGGCCAGCTGCGCCTCTGCCTTTGAAGGCGTGTCAAAATCCTGATCCGTTACTCAGTCTGGACGCCCTCCCCAGCTTCACTCAGGTCTCAAATGCATTCTGCCCCTCTGCTCTCTCACAGGGCTGAAGACGTGGGCCCTGGCAACAGCCACACCCACTCAGCTCACTGACAAGGCCACGAACAAAAGGGGAAAGAAAGGCGTGGAATTTATTCAGTATCAGACCCGACGTGGGGCTCAAACCCACGACCTGTGAGATTATGACCTGAGCTGAAGTTGGCTGCTTAACCGACCGAGCCACCCAGGCGCCCCAGCCGAGTTGGGGAATTCTTAATGTGGCTTCAAGGACAGCTTCAGGATGGTCTGTGAACCGCAGAAACTATGTTCAGTTTGTATTTTTCCAGAGAAGAGGTCCACAGCTTCCATCATAATTTTTAAGGGTCTGCCGTTCCCCAGAAGGTTACCATAGTCTCTCCAGAAGATCAAGACCAGGGTTAATGCCTGATTTTGGCATTGCTCTTCGTGTCAAGGAAGAGCTCAAAAACACAGCAGTTTCCTACCCGACTGCAAGTTAGAATGGCCTGATGAGTTTTAAAATGCACTCGCCCCAGACATACTGAATCAGTTGCTGGGCATTAAGCCCAGAATCTGTACTTGTGACAAGTTCTCTGGGTGATTCTGATGCCAAGGGGCCAGAGACTGCCATCTGACCCCTGCTCTATACTGTAAGGCTGTGCCGTCCAAAATGGCAGCCACATGCGGCTCTCTACATTTAAATCAACTGAAATTCAATCACATTTAAACTCAGTTCCTCAGTCACACTAGTTATCATATTGGACAGTGCAGATAGAGAACATCGCCATCACTGCAGAAAAGTCCTAACAGACAGCTCTTATTTAAGGCTGGGATAGTAATGTTTTCTCCAACAGCAAAATTTCTGTTCCTGGGATCCTGGGACAGGAGTTTAGACTAAATGAATTGCCGATTAACTGGAAGGTCCGAAAATATGCTTTAATTTGATCTTCAGTGATGATAACCTTTCTAAAATGTATCATATTTCAGTTCCCTCTTTGAGGGAGTACAGTAAAAACACCAGACTAGGAACTAGAGGATAGGAGTTCTAGCTTTGGCAACTTAAAAAAAAAAAAAAAAAAAAAAAGGCAGTGAGACCATTTTTGTCAAATGAAATCCTAGCTCAATGCCCAATATATAAAAGCTCAATGCCCAAAATATATAAAATGCCCAATATATAAAAGCACGCAAACGATAACGTGGCTCACATGAAGAAAGAGGTGCTCGCTAAAGAAGGCGGGCGGGAGCCCCACGTGGTCAGCTTTCTCTCATCCACCCAGGATTTCCGTGGAAGCCGAGGTCCTCTCTTCTGAGGAAGAAAGCTTGAAAGCCAGTGACCTAGGAAATCTTCCAAGGTTCCTTCTAGTTCCCCAACCAGATTTGTTCCCCAACCAGATGCAACGGATTCGTCAGGATCATCGGAGGGCAGGATGACCGATTCGGAATCAACACTGTCGGTATTCACTAAGCACCTACCATTATCGACCTCATTTTCAGATGTGAAGACCGAGGCTTGGAGAAGGTCAGTGGCCTGCGAGAACAGCCGCACAGCTACAAGCTGCAGAGGTGGGGCTGGACCCACGTGGCTGTCTCCAAGCCTGCATGTTCAACCCTGAGCAGACCACCCAGATTCTTCTGTTAGCTGCTCCCGACTTGTTTTGAGAACCAGGTGAGGTAGCATACAGGACACGCCAGGCGGTCTGCCCGGCCCACAGAAGATGTTGGATCAAAGTTCGTTTTCTTGCCCTGCGCCTGGCTCACAGATGCCATCACTGAGACAATGGGACTTCTCCGTGTTGGCATCATAGAGTCAACGTTTCCAGCCGTAGCTGAGGCCTTCAACGCACTGAGCCTCGGTTCTCTGTATATAAAAGGGAAATAAAAATCTCCGTTTCGTAGGGTCATCTTGGAAATGTCCACTGCGGGACCAGGGCAGACCGGGGCAAATCCCTGTCATGACTATTTCATCTGGAAGTACAAACTTATCCTCTTCTGAATGCCCAGAGGGGACACATAGCAGAAGCAGAATGACTCAACTTCCTTCATAAGATATTAGTTGAAAACCAATCTTATTCTGATGCTTCCTCTTTTGAGCCTTCAGCTTGCCTGGCCACTAGGCCGCACTGGGCTGGCCTCTGCCTATCAAGAATGAGGGGCTGTGCAGGAAGGGGAACCAAGGTCAAGTGCAAGGCAGCGTGAGCAGGCCTGGCAAAAACAGCCATCTGGCCTGGCAGATCCAGAGATCCCCATGTACACTCAGCCCCGGCTCCCCTTTCTACCCTGCCCGCTCTCCCTAACCTCCCCTACCCCCAGCCTCTGTCCCAGCCAATCTGTCTCTTTCACTTGCCCGAGCGCAGCAGCAATGGGTAAGCCTCTGCTTCTTTTCCTTTGCTCACTCTGACAATACCTTTGCTCTAGTAGACAATACCTTCTTCCTTTATTACTATCCGTCTGGCCCTCACCCATCCTTTATAACCGATCCCCTCAATGAAGCACCTGCATTCACCCCACAAGCGTTCAGTGAGTGTCCCCTAAATGCCAGGGCCTGTACTATGTGCTTTGTCTCCTTTACTGAGGAACCTCACAGGAACCTTGCAACGTTGGTGACATTATTCCCATTTTATAGACGAAGAAGTTAAGGCTCTAAGAGATAAGCTGCCTGTGGAAACAAATGAGGCCCAATTTACACAACTAGAGTATCTACCATGGGGTTAGGGCTCAAGCTTTCTGCCCCCTTCCCCTAGGACCTAAGTATTCCCAGTTCCATTCTAGAACAAAAGCTGAGCCACTGCCTGGGTGGCTCAGTTGTTTAAGCATCTGACTCCTGATTTCAGCCCAGGTCACCATCTCACGGTTCTTAAAAAAAAATTTTTTTTAAATGTTTATTTATTTTTGAGAGAGAGAGAGAGTAGGGGAGGGGCAGAGAGAGAGGGAAACACAGAATCCGAAGCAGGCTCCAGGCTCCGAGCCATCAGCACAGAGCCCGACACGGGGCTCGAACTTACAGACCGTGAGATCATGACCTGAGCCGAAGTCGGACGCTTAACCAACTGAGCCACCCAGGCACCCCTCTCACGGTTCTTGAGATCGAGCCCCGTGTCCAGCTCCATGCTGACATCAAGGAGCCTGCTTGGGATTCTCTCTTTCCCCCTCTCTCTACCCCGCCTCTGCTCTCTCTCTCTCAAAAATAAATAAACAAACATAAAAAAAAAACAAAAAAACTTGTTGGCAGAAGTACCTGGAATATCAAGGAACTGAGCAGGATTTTACCCATGTGTCTATTACTGCTTCTATTTTACTCACAGGGTTGGCCCACTGTTCACAATAATTTCTTAGCCTGGGTAGGCAGGAAGCACAAGAGCCAAAAATGAGGGATCTCCGGTAAAGGCGGAATCAGCAATACGCTGGACAGAGTTCTAGTCGAGTTACACCACCGGGATGTCAGGACTTTCAACCGGATTAGTTGTAACAGGCCATTTCATTTTCTTAAAACAACCACAACAAAACCCCCACATAAATACATACACATGGAAACAAGAATTCCAGGAAAGACGGCGCTACCTTCACTGAAATAGTCCCCGAGGGATGTGCTTTGGCAAGCAGAAACGTAAGCCAGAGAAATGAGATACAAGAAACAATGGAAGATGCAGGAATCCGTACGACACGTGGCTCAATTAAATTAACAATGGAATTAAAAAAAAAATGTTTAGGGGCGCCTGGGTGGCTCAGTCAGTGGCACAGGTCATGATCTCACGGTTCAGGGGTTCGAGCCCCACGTCGGGGTCTGTGCTGACGGCTCGGAGCTTGGAGCCTGCTTCGGAGTCTGTGTCTCCCTCTCCCTCTGCTCCTCACCTGCTCGCACTCTTATTCTCTTTCTCTCTCAAAAATAAATAAAAACATTTTAAAAAATTAAAAAAAGAAAGAAAGAAAATTCCAATACAACACGGTCACGCAATGAGCCACACAGACACACAGCAGATGTAATGGGGACACGCGGAGGGGCACCTGGCCCAGCCTGGTGTGTGTCAGGAGGGGCTCCCTAAAGCCCTCGGGCTACATCTCAAGGGGCGAGCAATAGTTGCCCAAGGAAAAGGAGAAGGTATTGCAGGTGGAGGGAATGGCAAAAGTTGAGGTGAGTCTAGAAGGAGCCGCCAACAGCTCAAAGTTGCTGGTGGGCAAAGCTGAGGCCCGGGAGCCCCAAGAGAGGAGTTTGCAGATGGGGTCTGGGTACCAGATCACGGAAACGTGTTTGGTCCCGATGCAACTGCAGGGGCTAATTCTTAGCCAGAGGGGTAGAATTCAGAGGCAGAGTTCTAGAAGATGGAAGAACCCACAGGGTAAGGGTAGGGGCAGACGGGGGTGGGGGTGGGGAGGGGGGTGGACGTGGGCGTTTAAATGTGAACTGCGCTCAGGACAGAACCCCCACCCCACCTCCCAGCACCCTATCTCCCACCAGGGCTGACAGCATTTAAAGCCGCAGGCCTGGGGGAGGCTGGCTTAACTCCCTCCCTCAGGCGGAGAGGCTGAGCCAGCTCTGGGACCTAGAGACACATCTGAGAAAAGGAGGAAGGAGCACTCTGAGTTGAGACTCAGCCGGAGTCTCCAAACCGGCCTCACGCGCCAGCTTGAGGCCTGCTTCCCAGGAGGGCAGTTTCCGCCTAAGCGTCTCCCATTAAGGAGGACAGGAAATGTGAACGCACATCAATCATTAAAATCTCACCGATCAATCGTAAAATAAAAACCTGACATGCCCGCAAAACCTCGGTCTCGCCAAGGCCACGGGTCAAACTGCCGGGGTAAACACAATGTATGGAATGAAATTTCCGACTGTCTCCCGACTGCCACTACACGGCCGCCGACGCCGGCTGGCCCCGCACGTGCAGAAACACTGCGGTCCGAGGGCCCCTTCAGGTGGTCGAGGCAACCACCTCGTGTCTGTTCACTTCCAGCTTCTCCCAGACCTCCTCCCATCCCAAGCTAATCTCAAAACATCACATCCTTAACATAACCTCAGGTTCAGAGATATCCGTTGGCTGGGCACTGCTTCTGGGCCCAGTATCAATTCTGTGGTCCATAATCTGTCCGACCACTATCTCCCTAAAAACACAGGGTTTGGCTCTGGCCAGTCTGGTCTCTCCACACCCCACTTGCATGGGACTCAAATCGACAGGTCCCTGTGTGTATTATGTCCTTGTGTGGGTCACTGTGGACATCCTGCTTTTCCTTCACGGACCAAGCTCGCGACTTACGCCTCCAGGAAGTCCCTCCCAACGGTTTTATCGCACTAACGATCTCCATTTCCTACTGCTTATGGCACCGGCTCTCCTCACCATCTCCCTGGCCCTTAATCACACCCTCACCTTCTTCTTCTTTTTTTTTTTTTAAGTTTATTTATTTTGAGAGAGACAGAGACAGTGCAAGCAGGGCAGGGGCAGAGAGAGAGGGAGAGAGGGAAAATCCCAAGCAGGCTTGGCGTGGGCCTGATGCGGGGCTCGAACCCACGAAACTGTGAGATCATGACCTGGGCAGAAATCAGGAGTTGGATGATTAACCCACGGAGCCACCCAGGCAGGCGCCCCACACTCTCACACTCTTTACTCATCAAATGAAATAATGCAGATGAAACACTCTGGAAATGAGAAACCCTTACACCAAGAGAAGACAGCCATTTCTCGTGCGCACAACTCAGAGAATTGTGTCTAGGTATGGAGCAAACAGAAATATGGAAAATCAGAGACGCTCAGGGTGTTTTATGATAAAACTGGAACAAAAGGGTCTAATGACAGGGGGAGGATAATTATTAAATAAATGATGGCACAGCCATTAATAATGTTTACAAATAGTTTTTAACTATATGGAAAAATGCCAATGGAACACAGAAGTAACAGAGAAAGGATTCAGAATTATATCTAAAGTATGACCCTGCCTAGCATGTGTCCGTCCGCGTATTACATCAACCTTTATGAAAATGCAGACACTTAGCATAGACACGCGGCAACAGCTCTCTCTTGGGGTTTAGTGGTGTTTTGATTTTTTTTAAACTTTTTTAATTTTTCCACTTTTTTTCAACCATCATGTATTACTTTTCTGTTTTCATTTTTTTTAATTAAAAAAAAATTTTAAGTTGATTTATTTATTTCAAGAGAGACAGAGAGAGTGAGTGGGGGAGGGACAGAGAGAGAGAGAGAGAGAGACCCCAAGCAGGGGATTGAACTCACAAACTGTGAGACCATGACCTGAGCTGAAACCAAGAGTTGGACGCTTAACCGACAGAGCCAGCAGGCGCCCCTCTGTTTTCATTTCTTAACAGATGTTTCCAAGTCATTAAAAAAAAAAAAAAAAGAAAGAAAAGATATACAGTGAAAAGTGTAAGTCCTTCTCACCCTTCCCCCATCCCTCTGAGGGGATCCCAGTTAGTGGTTTCTTGTATGTCCCACCAGAGATGTCCTCTGGGGAGTATTACTTTGTATAACAAAAACAAGCTCTGACTAGAAAAGGGTCTCTTGGTATGGGATAAGAATTTAAGAGGCATTCTGGCCCATGTTTGTGAGGGGGACTTCATAAATACGTGATGGCTGCCTCCTGCCCCCAGTGGAAACCTCACCAGAATCTCGGTGGTCGGTCAGTGAGTTCTGGGAGCACGGCTACTAACACAGAAGGCTGGAGACGGGCAAGCCCGTCCTTCTGGTTTTGGTTTTCATTCTTCTCTCTTTCTTGTTTCCCGCTGGGGACTGTGGGTTTTATCAGTTATGACTCAAGCAGTAGAAGGTGGCCCTGTCAGCCGTCCTCAGCTCTGATGACCCCTGCTTCCCTGCTTTTATTTATAGTCATGGGAGACAAGCGTTGCAGTAGCTGAGGCTGTGTTAGTGCTGGATGGAAGAAACACTTGTGCCCACAAGTGGCCCCACAGACAATGGGACAGACAGCGGCCCTGGACCAGACAGAAAGCCACCAGCCCCTCCTTCCCTGCTTACGTCAAGGGTGGGACCTGAGGGGTGGGCTCAGTCTGGGAAACCCAAAGAAGGCAAGTTGTTCTGGCTAATCTCTCCTACCTTCCTGATGTAATACCTGACCCGGTTTCTTTTTCTTTTTCTTTTTCATCTATATTTTGTTTTCAAATACAAAAGTAATACTTGTTCACTGTGAAAATTTCAACCATACAAAGTATATAGAGAAAGAAAGGAAGAAAGCAAGAAAGCAAGAAAGCAAGTTTTGCCCCATTCCCTCCTCCCTACAATGTAAGAAACCCTTAAATTTGGTATAAATCTTTCTAGGTCCATTAGCATTCATGTACAAACATAGAGTTTGGGACTGGTTTTAAAAGAAACACAGGCTTATACATACACAATATTCTAATTTTTTTAACGTTTATTAATTTTTGAGAGACAGAGCGTGAGCTGGGGGAGGGGAAGAGAGAGAGGGAGACAGAATCCAAACCAGGGTCCAGGCTCTGAGCTGTCAGCACAGAGCCTGATGTGGGGCTCGAACCCACAACTGTGAGATTATGACCTGAGCCAAAGTCGGATGCTTGACTGACTGAGCCACCCAGGCACCCCTACATACATAATATTGTACAAGTCACATCTTTCACTTAACAATAGATTATGGATACTGTTACCTTTCAGTGTATGTTAGATCTCTCTCATTTTTTAAAAAAATTTTTTTGATGTTTACTTTTGAGAGAGACAGAGACAGAATGCAAGTGGGTTGGGGCAGAGAGAGAGGGAGGCACAGAATCTGAAGCAGACTCCAGGCTTCTGAGCTGTCAGCACAGAGCCCGACGTGGGGCTCGAACTCACGAGCTGTGAGATCATGACCTGAGCTGAAGTCGGACGCTCAACCGACTGAGCCACCCAGGCGCCCCTCTCTCATTTTTTTTAACGGCTCCATAAGATTCTATGGTATAAATATACCACCATTTCTTCATCTATTCTTCTATGGATGGACTTGCACATCGTTCCCAACTTTTCACTCTTGTAAGTAATACCGCAAAAAACCCAAAAACCGAAAAACAAAACCACTCCCCCTGCAACCGTTTATTTACTTCTTTGTGCACTCGTATAGGTTAATTCTGGGTGGTAAATATCTGGGGCTGGAATTTCTGGGTGACCCTTTTCATCGTGGGCTTGCTCTTTTCTCATTTCTACATGTCAGAAAAGTAGGCAGCATCGGTCAGTCCGGGACAGGTGGGTTCCCAAACGTTATATCAGCTATTTACTAGAAAGATGCTATCCTTGCCTTCAAGGTGCTTATAATCTAGTTGGTGAGAATGGATGGCTGGATAAATAAATGATAAAGCAATCACACAACGATCTTGGGATCAGAGGGCCTTTGGAGGTCATTTATTCCAAGGTATCACTTAATAATCCTGAGGACGGCCATTTCAGCTACATTAACAGGATGGCCTTGGAGTCAAAAGATCCGAGTTTGAACTGGAGCCTCTACCACTCTGGTGTGTGACCAGGTGCAGATCACTTACTCTGAGACTCGGATGTCTCATCTGTAGAACAGGGATGCTCAAACTAAAACAACAGGATTTTACAGGCCAATTAAACGCAAGAAGCAATCTCTAAATGCCCAATACTGTGTCTGGAATAAGCGGGTGCTCTATAAACGTGAGCAAAGCCTCCAGTCAGAAGGAAGCTGTCCCAAGATGAGCAGGTCCTTCTGGGCCTGGAAGTACCAGTTGTCTGAAAGTCCTTGCCTCTGCAGCGCTGAAATCTACCTTGCAAAGCCTCTAGCCAGCGGCCTTAGTATCAGGAGGAAGGTCTGGAACAGATGCTGTCAGAATAGGAGGGGAGAATCCTGAGACCACACAGCAGAAGCAGTCAGCCAGGAAAGGCCAACCTACTAGGGGGAAGTTCTTTGAAGTGCATTCGAAACGTGCCTTCCAGCTTTTTTCTCTGCTGGCCGTGCCTCAGCTCTGGATGCACTAAGGAACGAGCTGTGGGCGGTGCGTAATGAACCCGGGACCCAGAATTCCTGGGCAGCTCACGCTGAAATTAGCCGTCCTGTGGACATCTTCAAGTGTTTTCAACAAGCTGCTGCTATGTGTATACACATTAATTACACGCCGGTTGTCAATAATAATAAAAATAATAACGGCAGCTATTATTACATGCTACCTATCAGGTAACGCACATACTATTTCTTGGGCCCTCACAGTAACGCTGTGAACAAGGCGCTAATATTGTCCCCTTTATGTGGGGGAAGACACTGAGGCTCAGGGGGTCAAGAGATCAGTGTAAGGCTACTCTGCAAGGAAGTGGCAGAAGCAGGATTTGTACACAGGACTCTTATGTCAAAAGTACATACTCTTAACCATGATGCCCTATTTTCAAATGATCTAAGCTTTAAGAATTGGGGGGCGCCTGGGTGGCTCAGTCGGTTAAGCGGCCGACTTCGGCTCAGGTCACGATCTCACGGTCCGTGAGTTCGAGCCTCGCGTCGGGCTCTGTGCTGACAGCTCAGAGCCTGGAGCCTGCTTCAGATTCTGTGTCTCCCTCTCTCTCTGACCCTCCCCTGTTCATGCTCTGTCTCTCTCTATCTCAAAAATAAATAAACATTAAAAAAAAAAAAAGAATTGAGACCCCCCCCCCCCCCCCACACACACACAGAAGCAGCCACAAGCCAAAGGTCTGTTAGTGAGAAACCCAGGGACTGACCCAGGAGGAAGCATCTCAGTTAGGGAGCATAAACGCAGTTGGCTGACGTTCTGGAAAGAAGAAACTTGAAACGGTGATGGGGGAGCAAGACATGTGGCAGGCTTGTGTTCGTTCCCTAGCCCACCCACGCCCAGCGCAGGTATCAGCTAATACATACCTGGGCCCGTCACAAGGACCCATTCTATGACAAAGTTTAAATCTGCTATCCACTTTATGTTTTTAAATGTTTATTTATTGAGAGAGAGAGACAAAGAGAGAGAAAGAGAGAGACAGAGAGAGGGAGAGAATCTCAAGCAGGCTCTGCGCTCAGCACAGAGCCAGACGCGGGGCTCGAACCCACGAACCGTGAGATCGTGACCTGAGCCAAAATCAAGCGACTGAGCCACCCAGGTGCTCCAGCCATTCATTTGAGAAAACCTGGCTCCAGGCTATTTCGCTTTGGTTGTTGTTATTGGTTTGGTTGTTTGGTTATTTTTGTGGTTGTTGTTGAAGGGGGGTCGGGGACAGAGGGAGCAGGAAAGAGAACCTCAAGCCAACCCCAGGGAGGGGCCCTGACCTGAGCCAAAAAATCAAGAGTGGATCACTTAACCCAATGAGCCACCCAGGCGCCCCTAGGTTGTTTTTTTTTTTTTTAACAGCTACCGTCTTCATAAACATGGCCAGTACCTTGTCCTCCGGGCCCCTGATAAAGAGCATTGTAGACACTTTAAAAGAAGTGTTACAATGGCATTTTCAATTCAACTTTTGAATCCTTTGCAGGAGGAGAGCCAATGGCGGATTGAAGAGGTCACTGGGGCCTCACTGACCCACACAGACAATTATGGAATTGGTATGCAGGAGAACGTTGGGGGAGGGGAGTAGTATTGAAGGGGAAAAAAAAAAAAAAAAACACCCAACCACACGCATGCCTCATTTTCTACACTAAACTGGCAAGGAATTTTTAATGTATGTTGTGTAAAAAAAATTTCAAGTGTGTTCTGTGGGGGGTATTTTGTGTATTTAAACATTTTGATTAAGGGGGCCTGCAGGGGATACCATTCGGTAATGATCAATTTCCAAAGATTACAGTGCCATAAACTGCCCCCGACACCAGAATCATGCCAAACACAATCAGCTTTCTTTTGATGAGTCAAAATGCACTTCTGGATCTTGCCAAGCCTTGAGGTCATCATTACAAGCAACATTTGGTTGTGAAAAACAGCTCTCCTTGTTTAACCTTTTGAATTGGATTCTGAGCAAGGGAGCAGTTCCCTGGGCTACGGTTAATCCCACTGAAATACAACCACTTATTCCCCTCCTCTCTGGGTTTGTCTCTGGTCTTCCCAAGTGGCACTGGCTTCGAGCAGGGTCTACCTGTAATTCAGAGCAGATGGAGAAAGACAGGCTCAGCCTCCCTGTAAGGGAGGAGGCTCCAAGTTCGTTGTAGTCACTGGTGACTGGTTTTGAAATTGAGGAACTAGTTTGAGGAACCTTAGAATAAACAAGAAACCCAAACAACTCGGCTTTCCACAGAAGACTTCCAACGTGCGGGGGTTAATGGAAGGAAGCACCGTGGCAGTGGAACCCTGCCCATGGCTTCATTTCGGATGCTGCCATACCATACCCTTTGGCCGACTGGCCTGAGTGACGACTTGAGGACGTGAGCAGCAAAGGTGACTTTGACACGTCCCTGTATAATACAGCCCTTTATAATACAGTCGCATTCTTGCCCTCCTCTGGGAAGAGAAGAAAGGCTTGGGACCTGTGGGATAACGGGGAATATTCCAGAGGCTCTCAGAGTAATCCTTGGTAAAGGAGGGGAAACCGTGAATAGCCTGTGGCTCTCTCAGGCCGTCAGGGCCTAGAAGGAGGAATATGGATGCTATTCTTGTACTTTCACTTGACCACAAATACTTAGCCAGTGGTTCCCATTCTCCAGGTGCCGTGCTGGCCAAAAGATGCCATGGTGACCAAGACAGACAAGGTCCTTGCCCTCACGAGGCTTTCACCGTCGTAACCCTGGAAAGGCTCTTCTGGAATGCTGAACTTGGTTATTAAGAAGCACTGTCATGGGTCAGGCTTTGAATCATCTGCCTACGAGCCTGTGTCGGAGTGGCACCAAGCACATGGGCTCGGTCACTGTGTCACCGCCTTCTCTATTCCAGCCTGGAAGGCTGGGGTAAGTCAGCCACGTCTTTAATGGCTGGCTCCCTGTGGTCTGCTTCTGCTCTGAGGCATGTGCAAGCACACATTTCTCCTGACTGCCATACGCCTCTGCAACTATGCTCCTTTCTCCCAGAGTGCTGAGGTTTCCAGATTGTTCTCAAGCTCCTTTTCCAGGCTGACAAGTGGTACAAGAGCCCAAGATGAGAAATGCTGAGGGTGTTCCCATCCGGACACCTGCAGGATGGGAGGTGGCGCTCCTTGCCTCGGAGGAGCTGTGTGTGTGACCGTACCGGGCCCCGCAGGACAAGGAGGGTCCCCGGGCCACCATGTCTTCCTGGCTCCTCTCCAGCCTCCTCAGTCACGGTTCATTATTTAGCACCTGCAAGGTCTGTCTCCTCCCGCCCCGTCCCCACCACAGTGAGCTCCTCGAGGGCAGCACCTCAGTCAGTTATCCTCGTTTCTATATTCTAGCACCTGCCAGAGCCTACAACCGTGACATTCTTGGCAAGCACTCACCGAAAGGGTGACTGATGTGCTCCTGAAGAATAACCTGGTGCCTCGGCTCCAAGAGTCTGGCCAGCCTAGTGTCTGAGTGTCCAGACCGGCCATTCATTCGGTGAGCCGGAAGGGGCAGAGACAGCTCCCTATACCAGGGGTCACAGCACGGTGCTTATATTCTTTCTTTTTTTCTTTAAAAGTTTTTAATGTTTATTTATTTTTGACAGAGAGAGAGACAGAGTGCGAGCAGGGAGGGGCAGAGAGAGAGGGAGACACAGAATCCGAAGCAGGCTCCAGGCTCCGAGCTGTCAGCACAGAGCCCGATGCAGGGGCTCGAAGCCATGAACTGTGAGATCGTGACCTGAGCTGAAGTTGGACGCTTAACCGACTGAGCCACGCAGATGCCCCAGCACGGTGCCTGTATTCTGACTATACGGGGGTACAAGGAGGTGTCATGCAAGCTGGGTCCTGAGCTGCCCTTGTCCCCTTTCCTAAATGCTGACCTTGAGACCCAATGATTTCCAAGTCTTTGAGACGGTGACCCTTCTGAACTAGACAACATCCATCTGGGCTCCGATGTGTGCACATATGCTCGCTAGGAGGTAGTACATACACAAATCTCCGCCTTTTACATTTATCTCTGTAAAGCTATTCCTGCCTCTCAAAGTACAGCACCTACCAGCTGGGACTATTGAGCATGGGCTCAAGAAGCCTGGTTCATCCAACTCACTTCTGGGGCCAAAGAAGTCCATTTCTAATCTTAATGGGTAATGACATCCTCATCTGAGGCTGGCTAAGGCCCCCTTTCCTCCTACCCCTCCCACCCCAGGTCATCCCTGGTATTGACCAGCAGACCTAGGAGTACTGGCAAATTCTGGCCCAGTAAAAGGACACATCAATGAGAGCATCAGGTGGGTGGTTAATCGCAGACACAACGGCTCTTTGCACTTACAGGGGCCACCATCCCGATCCGACATCATGCTCTGCCCATGAGGAAGAGCTTCTTTCCTCAGAGTTGCTGGAGGCATCCAGCTGGAATGACATCCGACTGCTCTGGCTTTCCAGGCCACCTGCATGCCACGGGCGACATGTCTCTTCTTCACGGCGGAAAGATACAGAAGGGCTTCTTGGTGCCCCATGGCTTTGTCCCCTCGCAATCAGTCATTAATAGTAACAGAACACCCACTTTGGGTAAGATACTGCTTGGGGAGGTAGGAAGGTACCTGAAAGGTGCAAGCAACCTTTGAGACTTCCGGGTAACCCTGCCCAGACTTGTATTTTCTTATCAACCTTGACCTCCTTTTGGTTACACAAACTTCGTGGTATAAGAGAGTATCAAATGAATAGCTTTCTGTTGACTTTTTCTTAGACCCACAGCAGCTGCCGTTCTGGCTCCACCCCTCCCAGGTCTGGCAGAGCTTGCAGAAAGGCTGAGAGGCATGGGGCCAAGGTGGGGGAATAAAGGAGGAACTAGTGAAAAAGTACAATTCCTACCCTGGGAGCAGTTCCTCTGTTCTGTGGTCGCAGCACCGCGTAGTGAAAAGAGCCTGGGCTTTAGTTCAGATACTGCCATTAACTGGCCGCGTGGCCTTAGGCAACTCTGCTTCCTTGGGCCACAGTTTTCTCTTTTGTAAAACGGGGGAGAATGCAGGGCGCCTGGGTGGCTCGGTCGGTTAAGTGTCCGACTCTTGGTTTTGGATCAGGTCATGATCTCCCAGTTCGTGAGCTGGAGCCCTGAATCGGGCTCTAAGCTGACAGTACAGAGCCTGCTTGGGATTCTCTCTCTCCGCCCCTCCCCTGCTTGCGTGCTTTCTCTCTGTCAAAAATAAATCAATAAACTTTAAGAAAAATAGGGGAGGGGTGCCTGGATGGCTCTGTCGGTTACGCATCTGACTCTCGGGTTTCAGCTCAGCTCATGATCTCGCGGTTCACGGGTTGGAGCCCCGCATCAGGCTCCGTGCTGACAGCGAGAAGCCTGCTTGGAGTTCTCTCTCTGCGCGCCCCACCCCCTCGCCCCCGGTTGCTTGCTCTCTCTTTCTCCAAATGAATAAATAAAAATAAAAATCATTTTTTTTTAAATAAAGAAAAATAGGGGAGAATGTAAATGATAACGATCATTTCTAGGCTGTAATTCTAATAGCTCTTTCTTGACACAGTGGTTGAGGCCTAAAGGTCACTTAGCCATGCCTGCCTGAAGTGAGGGCTGGCTAGTTCGGATGGATGGGGTGTGCATATGGGGCTGAGGTGGAGTCTGCGACCACTTGCAAGGTAATACTAGCGTTTCCTCCGAAGGCTTCAATAAAGTCAAGGCCACTTTGAGGCTAACCGTGGACATTGCCTACAGATGTCCCTGATCGGCAGTCAGGCTGAACACCAACCACACTGGTCTAGAACAGAGAGTCTGAACAAACTTTGTCTTGATGGACCCCTGGTCGTGGCCTTAGTGCTGAGAGGGTGAACAGAAGCCACAGGAACCAGACACTGGCTGGCAGGGGTGTCTCAGGACTTTCCTCTGCTCCTTCTTTCTGGGCCCAAACGCTGGTCCCAGAAGTGTCGACAACTGAGGTGGCGGTGGGCTTGGAATGACAGTGTTCTGAAGTCCAGGGTTGAATCTAGCCTTCTTGATCACCGCAGCTCTTTAGAGCCTTCCAACTCAGGTGGCAAAAAGAGAGGCAGGTAGAAAAGGGTTCCCCAAAAGGTCTTTCACACCAAAGTATGGTTTGCATCTCTCTGCTCTTTGCCAAGGGGTTTCCCAGCTCCCTGGAGCCAAAGCTCCCCTCCAGCTTCTTTGCTGACTGTCACTGGAAGTGGGCCATTTTCCACCCTCAAGGTGGCTGGACTCAGGAGTGCAGTGACACTGCTGATCTGGGCTCTGTGCCTTGTTCACATGACCCCCCCCCACCCCTCCCCCCCCCCCCCCCCCCGCCCCAGCCAGGGGATCCATCTATCTGTCGGTTGGCAAGCCTTGGCTCCAACCCCTGCCTCCAAAGCCCTTCTGCTGAAATGAAAGTGATTTCTGACAGAGAGCTGTCTCTTCTTCTTTTATAAAGTGTATATATATATATATATATACTTTTTTTATTTTAGTAATCTCTACACCCACCAAGGGGCTCGAACTCATGACCCCAAGATCGAGAGTTGCACGCTCTTCCGACGGAGCCGGCCAGGTGCCCCGTGGCAGAGAGCTTCTCTGACAAGGTCTGCTCAAGACTTCCTCTGCGACTGTGCCGGGGAATAAGTCGCCTGTCACCTACACCCCTGCACGGGTGACTCACCTTCTGGAGAAAGTGCTCTGCTCACCTAGGCAAAGCTGCCTGGAAAATGACTAAGGCACCTATCAAATGCACTCTGTGGGGCCGACCAGTTAGTGAGCCGGGTCCAGACATGCTGCCTCTCACCTCCGGCCTGAAGTCAAGCGTGGGGCTACCACTCCGGGCCTGCTGGTTTCATTTTCATCTGAACTGAGCTCCACATGAGGCTTGACATCCGGTGATCTATTTTTTCTAAAAACTAGGTTCACTTTAGAAATGACTCTGGCCATGAAGGCAGCTTCCCCAAGAGAAAACAAAATGTTATTTAAAGGGAACGTCAGCCTGGTGGGAGCCTATATTTTTGTTTTGTATCAAGAAGAGGAAAAAAGAACTTAAAATGTAACGTGAAACTTTTTTCCCCCTTGGGTGACTTCTCATTCTTTAAATATTTATTTATTTCGAGAGGGAGAGAGAGCATGAACTGGGGAGGGACAGAGACAGAGAGGGAGAGAGAGAGAGAATCCCAAGCAGGCTCCGAGATGTCAGTGCAGAGCCGGACACGGGGCTCGATCTCACCAACCGTGGGATCATGAGCCGAAACCAAGAGTTGGACGCTTAACCGACTGACCCAACCCAGGTGCCCTCTTTCTTCAGAACCAAAATTTCCCTTTGAGTCCCTCAAACAAAGAACAAGTCCTTGTTGACCTATGTTCTATACGGCATTTTCCTACTTTTCATCTCCAGAGTTAAGGCGGGGACCCGCTACACCACATGGGGGACACAAGGGAGGCCTGGAAAGAAAGGCCCAGCCCTGCTTCTGGCTCAGAGTCCTGGGAGGGCCGAGGCTGGCCTAGGTCTAGGATCCCCCACTCTGATCGGGCAGAGCCTGGGCCTCTGTAGGCTCCTTTGGAGGGTGGTGAGGACAGTATCTAGTATAAGATGGGGAGAACGTGACAGCTAAAACCTCTGCCCAGAAGAAACATCCCCCGGAGGTCCTACTGAGAAAATGACTCTGCCCTGTCAGGCAGTCTGACCCTTCTTGACAGCATCTTCCAGAAGAAAAGGCAGCTACCACTACTGCTAAGCCACTGTGTCCTGCGGCTTATTATGTGCCAGGCACGGAGCTCAGCACTTTGCACAGGTGCTCTCATTTTCTACTCAAAACAACCCCGTGAAGTATTTCTGATCCCATGTATAGACGAGGCACCCAGTGCTTGGAGAAGCGAAGTGATTTGCCTGAGTCACACGGGCAGACCGTGGCAGAGCTGGACCTGACCCAGGTCTGTCTGACATGACAGCCCCAACCCCCACATTTGACCCCGGAGACACCACCAGACCTGCTCTACTGCTCGGGCCAAATCACCTGACCACTCGGCCCTAATTTCTGCCATCTGCAAAACGAAGACAAGTAGACTCATCCAGAGAACGTGCTAGTCCTCGGTCAGCCTTTTAGTAACGAGCAATTGTGAACAACCAATGCCACTCGATCGCTGTCAACGACACTCATTACTATTTTAGCATAAACAGAGAAACACAGCGGCTACCCCGGTGTAGTCACATTCAAAATTGGCATGTTCGGGGGGGAAAAAAAAGTTACTCATGAAACTTATCCTTTCATGAGTAAGTTAGTAGAAAAAGCAGTGAAACAGATGTTAAGAAACGTGTGTTTAGCTTCTGGGCATGACGGTGCTCTCCTGAAGAATCTTGTGTGCCCTATTTCTCCTTAGGAGGCTTCCCTTTCCTGATCTTCGGCCCTGCCTTTCTTGACAAAGTAGAAGTATAAAAAAAGTACAAAAAAAATGGCTACAATGTGCCATTACTCTTCATGCCATATAATTTTAAGGGATTTAAAAGCCCTAAGACAGCAAGCGATTAAAAGCCCTAAGACAGCAAGCCGGGAGGAGGCTCCGTTCAACCAGAACACAAAGAAGGACACACGGGCCACCGAAGGGAAAATGGCTTTTCTCTGCAGTGCCACTCAGGTGTGGAAGACAAGCCCCGAACTAACGACCGTCCGCCCGACGTACGTCGATGTCTCACTCCACTCGACTGCAATGTTCTACTACCCAGGCTGCCCTATGTTTAGCCTTCTATTTCTGATCTACTGCTTTCAACATTTCAGTCAGCACCACCAAGTAAATGCATAAGCCTTCACACGTGCATCACTTCTAACGCTCGCTCCACCCCCTTGAGAGGGCCCAGCCTCCACTCCTTGCCCTCCGAGTCGAGTCGCGGTGTGGTGTGCACAGGCCAGAGGGCCCGGCCTATCCTTCGAGTTCCCCAAATCCGCTGCCATGGAAGGGTCTCCCTTCCCGCCAATTTCACACCGGTGCCATCAAAAGTGCCCGTTGTGCTCAGATGTTTCCAGTTTAACTGAAATACTAAAATGGGGCAAACAGGAAGCATCAGACACAACTGCGGTAGTGACTTATTAATCACGAAAGCAGAATTTTAGTTGCATTTTAACCTTTTGCCAGGAAAAAAAAAAAACAGCTTTGAGATGATGGAAGCCTTTGGTACAAACAAGCTGCCTGTGAGAGTATCAAGCTGACTTATACTTTTCACGTAGGACTGATTCTGCTTCCACGATTTCTTAACTATCCTCCCGGAAAGAACATCTGTCAAGCCAACTGGTATGAATCTGTCAGCTCTTCATCAAGGCAGGCAGACCTGTTCGAAAAGCTCGTGTGCTGTCCACGGAGACAGGAAAAAAAATAGGAAATGAAAAGTGACTTCACGGGCCAAAGTGATAGAGCCCTCTTAAGGGGGTGCCAACGACGAAGAAAACAATGCTGGACGAAGCTTTGTCTTTCCCATCTCTACAGATCTCTCACCAGACCTTGGCCGGGATGAACTGTTACCATGAACCAAAAGGATCACAACAGTTGCCCGGAGTTGGACAACCAATCAGGGCCCAGCCTGCTTCTCAACATTAAATGATATATAAACACTCCAAGCAGATCACAAAGGAGTCAGTGTTCAACAGGAGAACCAAAATGAGGAACCAAACCTCCATCTGTTGAGGCGAAACGGCCAACCAGACATTTTTGTTTAATAGATGAAGGCTCATTTGGCAGGGTCTCTGTCTGTGGTGCCGCTCCCACAAACCCTACCAGACAATACCAGGGGCAAAAAACCCCCTTCAGAACGGCTCCTTATAATCTGAAAACAGTCAGAAGATGATCTAAAGGTTGGCAGCTTGTTGCTGTCTGATTTTACAACAGTGTTGGAACATACACCTGGGTACGTATTTCTAAAGTTACTTTTATTTTGAGACCTTCTGAGAAGTTCACCACACCCTTCAAAATAAATGAGGATGTCTTAAGGTGTCAGAGAGAGGTCTGGCATCACCACACCCAAGGAACTGACTTTGACATCACTTAAAAAACACCAACAGTAAATCCGAATACATCGTAAGCAAGCCAAGCACCTGTCCTCTCACGGCAAGAGCATAAATACCACGCCAGACCTCTCCCTTCTTCCTGCAACCAAGTCCCATAACGTGGTCCTGGTCCAGGGGAAAGAACCCTGGTAAGACTCCAGTGGCCCAGGCCTCTCACCCTGAGTCCTGGCTAGAACGCATTAGGCAAAATGTATACTACCCACCCACCCCCACCCGCCCCAGGTGCCTCACCTATGAAACAGGACAATACCGTCTATGTCTTCCTGCAGATGTCTGAAGGAAAATGGAGGTTACAGGTATGAAGACACTAAGTAAAAAACACATCACTAATGTTAAGATACTATCTCCCTCTAATCTCTCAGAGACTATGTTTCTAGTCAAGCGGTTTTCAACATTTTTCCTGGAATGAACTTCAGACTGCTCTTCTGTAGCGGGCCCCATTTCTCACCGGTTAACTTCGTCGGCTTAGACGCCTTAATCAAGCCACTGGTGTTCACCGCCTCCAGTTAAAAATAATCCTGCCACTTCTACCACTGATTTCTGTACCTTTTCTCTGCTTATCCTCTGCTCCCCACACTACCTCCCCAGCACACCGTTCAAGACCGAAAGCAACAGTTTTAACTCTATTTAGGAGGGAAGCACTTCTGAAGTTGCCCAGCACCAAGGAGGCTTCTGGGGCAGGTGAGACTGCACTCTACAAGCGGCCTCTCTCTACCTGGTGCCTGGTGGGCTTCCAAGATGGGAACATTATACCGGACCCGGATAAAGTCCTGAGCGTAGCGGACATAAGAATCACAGAAGGGTCAGGGTGAGAAAGGATGCCGAGAGTGGCCAGCATTGCCCCACCGGGTGCCAAGGGCAAGCTCCGCTCCTTCTCCCCGCTTCGGAGTGTGACCCGAGAACTTCCCAAGGGAAGGCCGAGGGTTTCACGGCCACAGCAGGTGAGAGGACGCACAGATCCGGGGCGCTTGTGCATCCGCCACCTTCCGTCCCGAGCCGAGGCGAACCCCCACCCTGCGGGCACCCAGGGAGAAGAGTAGGAGGGGCGGGCTCGGCGGCAGGGGAGGCTGAGCGCGGGGTCAATGGGGGCGTTGCGTTGGGGAAGGGGAAGCAGGGCGCCCCTATGCGCGCTCTCGGCGAGCGTGCGGCCTGCGGGGGTGCGAGACGAGAGCAGCGTGCGACCTTGGCCCTGGCAGCGTGGTGCGAAGCGAGCGCCGGCGGCCGGCCGCCGGGGGCTCGCGCGCGAGTGGATCCGACCGTCCGCGCCGCGGACCCCCACCATTCCGGGCGGCGGGCCAGGTCGCGGCCCGACCCCGGGCTGTGGGGCGATTCTTCCCCGCCGTTCCCTCGGCGCCCCGCTCGGAGTCCCGGGATCCCGTTCAGTCACTTACCGGCTGAGCGCCGATCTCCCCAACCAGCGAGTGTCGCGCTCCCCTCGCCCGCGGTCTCCCGCCGTCGGCCGCCGACCGCTGTGCTCCGGGACCACGGTCGCCCCGCCCCGGCCTCGGGCCCCGCCCCCCGCCACCGCCTCGGGCCCCTCCCCCCCTCCACCGCCTTCCAGGCCGCCCCCGGGGCCACGCCTCCCCCGGCGGCTGCAGATTTGTCCTGCTTCGCGCCTCCTTGCTTTGGCCGCACCTCCGCCTTTGGCCCCGCCCATTCCTCCAGTCTAACCAATGAGACGTCTCGCCCCGTCATACGGCCCCCTAGCAACGATTGGCTAACAAGGCCTTGTTTCCAGAAATGGGCACTATTTCCGGACAGTGTTTATAGAGCAGAGATTGCCAGGCGGACAGATTGACAGAAGGCGGAGGCGGCCGGGGTGTTGGTGCAACCGCACATGCGCGCTGGGCTTCTGGCAGTCTTTTTATGGGTTGCGTGCTTCTGGACATTACGGGAAGGAAGGGCGAGTGTGCGCATGCGTGGGCCCCCTAGGCCTCGGACTAAGGTTACCTTGGAGACGACGAGGCGCTCTTGCTCCTGGATCTGGTCCTGCTTCCTCTTTGCAATTAGCCTCGGTGTGGTGGTTGGGGGGGAGGGGGGAGCGGGGAGGAGTAGAAACACTTTTATTGAGCACTTACTGTGTGCCCCGCGCTGTAGACTCCCTGAGGACGAGTAAGACAGGTTCTGATGCCTTACCTTGAGAAGATTGGGGAGCCTAGGCCCTTCATGGGTCAGATCCAGGCCTGGATTTGGATCCAGGACGTGTTGAAATCCAGGCCTGAGGAGAGCTTGCTGATGGAGTGGTGCAACCCCTTTCTACGGCCAGGGAGCAGCGTGGTGAGAGCGCTGCGCGAGGCATCTCCTCGCTGGGTTTACAGGTTACAGAGCCAGAGAGAAGACTGGAACGTTACCTGTGCAAGAAAAGGACCTGGAATCTGAACATGCTCCAAGGTGTCAACAGTGCTTCTTTCTGAATGGGGAGTGGGGAGTGGTTAGGGAGGTAGGGGTATTTTTTTCTTTTCTAACCTTTGCCTATCTGTGTTTTCCAGTGTTTCCACCGTGAGCTTGTATTTTATTTGTAATAAAAAATTACAAACTTAAAAAAAAAGTTTGCAAAATAAAAGATACACCCCTATCCGGGCACCCCACCTCCTTTGGTGGTCCACAGCAGGCAGGTCTGGTAACTGGATCCAGTGGTGGGATTAGGAAGGCCCAATCTGAGATGTCTTGGGAAGCAAGGATCATGCCATCTCTGAAAGTGTTAGAACAAAGACCCCAGGAGCTGTCGTTTTCAGGCGGTCTGTGGTAGCTCAAAGCCTATTTTTGGAGGTCCGTGTTGTTGGGGGTTACCCGAGGCCAGGGGTCAAAAACTCGCAACCTAAGGGCCTCACCCACTCACTCAGGCCACAGATATGTTTTGTTTGGCTGGCGGAATGCTTTGTTTTGTTTTGTTTTGTTTTTAAAATTTAAATGCCTTAGAGCAGTTCCTCACAGCCTCTGCCTGTGTTGTCTTACACCCAGCCACTTAGCTTATGTCAGTCATCCTTGTCGCCCCTGAAGCATTTGAAGTTGTGGTCCTCAGTAATGCCCATGCTTTGGAGCTGGATGCCGTCTGCTGTATAATTGGTTCTGCCACTGGCCAGCTTGGGAGATGGCGGGCAAGAGAGAAGCTGGGGGCCCCTAAAATTCCTTCCAACCCCAGGGTTTTTCATTTCAGTCACTCTGGGAGAGGCAGAGCTTGGCCAGATGGTGGTTTACACCTTGGTATCTTGCCTCTCCCACCACCTATTTGCCTCTGGGCACACCACTTCTCAGGAAAGACGTGGGCACGGGCCCAGAGTCTGCAGACGCTCCCTGGCTTGCCATCGTTGCTATAAGACACCCAATGCCCACATACTTTGCCCAGCTCGCCTTGACACTTCTTTGGTCTGGGGTCCCCTGCATGTACCTACCCACTCCGTCAAGATGATCTGTCTTAGAATCTATCCACTAACCCTAGTGTGCGTTAGTGGGAGAAAGTGACGGCTTGACCCCAAGTTGCAACTCCCATAAAGGAAATTCACATCAGGTTGCAGCGAGGAACGAACTGTTACAGACCAGTGAGGAGGGCATTTGGGACAAGCAGGGCTTCGTGGTTTCGGCCACCTTTCTCAGGCCTTTCCAAGCCCCGCTGTGTCCGGGGGGGCTGTGAAGTGAGGAACAACACAATACCCACTCCAAGTGAGCGCCTTGGAATCTCTGAGTCTTGAGATGCCTACGTGTCTTGGAAGGAGAGCTTCAGGGTAAAATTATTTCCTCCCAGCCCAGCCAGTTAAGTCACAACAACCTGGAAAGCCTTCTAGCCTTGAGTCACTTGGGCAGCCCCAGCTCTGCTTTCAGTAAAAGAAATAGACATTTACAGGGTGACTCACACCTGGAGCAGGGAGCCAGGTTCTCAGCACTCAAGGATTTCCACATCCTACCCCAATGGTTCGGGTCTGGAAAAGGGGTAAACTGTGCTCTTCCAAAAAGACTAGCGACTTCTGTTTTTTTAAGACCTTGCATGGGGCGCCTGGGTGGCGCAGTCGGTTAAGCGTCCGACTTCAGCCAGGTCGCGATCTCGCCGTCCGTGAGTTCGAGCCCCGCGTCGGGCTCTGGGCTGATGGCTCGGAGCCTGGAGCCTGTTTCCGATTCTGTGTCTCCCTCTCTCTCTGCCCCTCCCCCGTTCATGCTCTGTCTCTCTCTGTCCCAAAAATAAATAAAAGACGTTGGAAAAAAAAAAAAAAAAAAAGACCTTGCAAAAACGGCACCAGACGCTTCTAAGTGCCTCGTGGGGTGACCTCCCTGAATATTCACTCTCGCGTGGGCTTTCTCAACCTGGCGCTATTGACGTTTGGGGTTGCGTTGGATCACTTTTTTGTCGTGGAGGGCTGTCATGCGCGTCGTAGGATGTTAATGAGCACCTCTGTTCACCTCTGTTCACCACCCCCCTACATCCAGTTGTGACAACAAAAAATGTCTCCGGACATTGCCACGTGTCCCCAAGGAAGCAGAATTGCACCGCCCCCCTCCAGTTGACGACACTTACAGTCTAACCCCATAGAGTAGGTACTATTATCATCAACCCTCTTTTACCGATGAGCAAACTGAGGCTCAGAGAGAAGTGACTTGCCCAAGGTCACTTTGCTATAACAGAAGAGCTGGGATTCAAACCAGGTGCGGCCCCAAGGCCCCTGTCCTCCTGCATGCAGGACTCTGCAAAAAGCCTTTGGGCTTCAAGGAGCGATTTGCCCATCAGTTCTGTAGAAGAGTAAGTGACTCGTGTGCATCGGTGAGACACTGCTCGAAGCTCCTTTGATCATTTTGCCTCTTCTGTTTGCTTTGGAATGAAGGAAATTATGTTCCGGTTTCTATTTCCTTAGTCAGCACAGTTCACGGTGTCCAGTCATGTCTAGTGAGAAAGTGGCTAGTGAATCATCTGAGTGTCTGTGGATCTCAGGCCCCAAATTCCTGTGAGATCCTGAAGTTATACTTGCGAAGAACTCAGATGGGAGGCTGAGATCAGAGATGACTAGGGGCTGGGGGTGAACGTTCCCAGAGAAGAGGCAGTTTAACCTTCCCCATCGGAGCCTGACGGGGGCCACAGCCATGGTGCTGTCACCGCCCTCCCTGGCTTGGACCTGTCATTGCTGCCACCCAGTCTGATGGTTTGTGGGGGGGCTGGGGAGGCAGGAGAGGGAATGGAGGCAGGCGGTGGTTTGTTACTCCTCCTTCAGTGACCTCATGTTGGTAGCTTAATATTGGAGAAGATGAGAGCGTTTACACTGTGGAAATTGGCAAACGGGATAAGCCAGGGCTACCTACCCCCGAGCGGGTCGTTAAACACTTATCAGTACACTATTGCATGCAGATCCTGGACCCTGATCATCTTCCGCCAATTCCCACCGCAGGGGAGATGGACGGGGGCATGGCGAACCATAGACCTATTGGAGAAGAGGAGGAGGCACGGTGACATGGGTAAGGAGAAGAGGTGCCCATCTCTGCAAAGGATGGAGCTGACTGGCCGGGAGTCTCTGTGGGGCACTGAGCAAAAATGACCTTATCAAGAGCAGGTCCTGGACGTCCTTTCTGATACCCTTCCCAACTTGGGAGCCCTCGTAGGGAGCCCTGGGTTAAGGCTTGACTCAAATTCTTCTTCCTTCCTGACTGGTTATCCCCTCCTAACTCACCTCCCTGCCTCCAGTCCCCTCCCTTACCAGCCTCAACCCTCCTAGTGGCTTCAGTCCTCCTAAGGGACCATTGTGGTTACGTGTTCCAACTCCATGTCCCAGCTTCTCCTGCCCTTGAACTCCTCCCCTTTATCTTCTTCCTCTCTCCAAACGTGATCAAGTCTCCCCAGCCTAAAAACAGACCAATAATAATAAAAACCCCTTCTCCCATCCTGGCTTTCCCCTACACTGTTGGCCAAACCTTCTTTCCCCTCCCAACTCCCAAACTTCTTGGTACTCTGGATATCCGTTTCATCTCCCACTTGTAGGTTCCCCTGTAGTCTGGTTTCTGCCCACCACCCCCTCTCTCCATGGATACCCTAATTGCCCCCTTGTCCGATGACCTCATCTCAGCTCTCATCTACAGCCACCACAAGTGCGGTGCTCCGTGCACCTGCCGGGCCAGGTCCTAGGGAATGCAGAACCTCTAGACCTCTTCCTGCCCTTAAGGAGCTTCCAGTCTAGTGGGTGGGCAGACCTTGACCAAGTGACTAAGTCATTCCAGGTGATGAAGGCAACAAAAGGGAGCATAGAATAGATTGTATCAGGCAGGGCCCAAGTAGGCAGGCAGCACTCACTCTGAGTTTTTAAACATGCAAGGAATTGGTTACGTAAAGGATGGAATTGCTGAGAAGCCCAGGAGGAGATGGCCAGATATTCAGGAATCCACTGCTACTCCTGGGCTGGAGGTTCTTGAGGGGGGAAGCAGTGCAATCAGGGGCTGGGGGCCAGGGTCTCTTGGAACAAGTGGGAACCAGAGAAGAGACACAACTCCTTCTGTAGACATTACTCCAGACCAAGAGGGATGAAGAGTCTCCTTTCCTTCTATCTTCCACTCTCTGGTCTTCTGCCAGAGCCTCTCATCAGCCTGGGAGACTGCAGGGATCATTCACCAGTGCAGAGCTAAGCTGAGACCTGAAACTAAGCTGAGACCTGAAAGGTGAAGAGGAGAGAGAGGGAAAATATTACCAGCCATCATGGGCATTTTTTTAAAAAAGGCATAACTTTTTTTTTTTTTTTTTTAGAGAAAGAGCAAGTGAGCATGAGCAGGGGAGAGGGGCAGAGGGAGAGAGAGAGAATCCCAAGCAGGCTCCGTGCTCAGTGCTGAGTCTGTTGTGGGGCTTGATCTCATGACCCTGGGATCACGACCTGAGCCAAAATCAAGAGTCGGACACTCAACCGACTGATCCACCCAGGCACCCCAAAAGACTTAAGATTTTTAAGAGCTGTTTTAGGTTTATAGCAAGATTGAGCGGAAGGTGCAGATTTCCCATATGTATCCCCATTCCCACCCATGCACAGCCTCCCACAGTCTCAACACCCCCCACCAGAGTGGTGTTTTTTATTTTAATTAAAAAAAAATTATTTTAAGTTTCTTATTTATTTTGAGAGAGACAGAGACAGTACAAGTAGGGGAGGGGCAGAGAGAGAGGGAGAGAGAATCCCAAGTAGGCCCCATGCTGCCGGTGCAGAGCCCGATGTAGGGTTTGAACTCATGAAACTGTGCGATCATGACCGGAGGCGAAACCAAGAGTTAGATACTTAACTGACAGAGCCATCCAGGCACCCACCCCCGCAGAGTGGTGTTTTTTAAATAATTTAACAACCAACCAACCAATGAACCTACACTGACCCCCTAATCACCCAAAGTCCATAGCTCATATTAGGGTTCATTCTTGCGGCTGTATATTCTATGGGTTTGGAAAATGTATAATGACAAATATCTATCATGATGGCATCATACAGAGTATTTTCACTGCCCTAAAAATCCACTGAGTTCTGTCTCTTCATTCCTTTCTTCTGTCTCAACCCTGGCAACCACTGATCTTTGTACTGTCTCCATAGTAATAAATAAATACATCGTGATATATCCAGACAATGAAATATTATTCAGCACTAAAAAGAAATGAGCTAGCAAGCCACGAGAAGACATGCAGGAAACTTAAATGCTTATTACTAAGTGAGGGATGCCATACAGTGTGGAGGGTAGAAGGAAGCCCTGGGTAAGATAAGAACACATAGAAGAGATCAAAGAAGGCTTCCTGGAGGAGGTGATGCTCGAACAGATTGCTGCCAGGTACACTAGCAGCAAGCCAGGTGAATGAGGCGGGAAGAGCATTCTGGCCGAAGGAATAACGTGCAAAGGTAGGTAGGAGGGAGGTTCTGGGAGGAACAGGTGTGTCAGCTTGGGACAGAATGTATCCAAGGTGCTTCTGGCTCCCTCAGTTGTCCTTCTTGGTTGTTGTTTACCAAATTAATACCTTTCTCTCTGACCTCGATCTTGAGTTTCCAACTGGAATTTCCAGGGGCCTGTCAAACATTTCCACTTCTAGCCACCTGACATCTCCAGCTCTGTCTACACAGTGCCCCAAACCTGTTCTTCACCCATCTCTCCCTGTTAATGACATCACCTTTCGCCCCAGGAACCTCCATCACCTCCTCTTGCCAGCTCCCCCCCAAGCCGTGTTGACTCTGTCTCCATAATGCCCACTGTGTCTGTGGCCTCCCTTTGTCCCCCCTTTCTGCCAGTGCCCTGGTGACGTCCCACCACCCCTCTTGCTTCCTATCATCGTCATTCCAATCCTTCCTACTCTGTCCTGTCACTGCCTTGCTCAAAACTCTCAGTGGCTCCCCATTGCCTACTGATAAAGTACAAGCTTATTATCTGGCTCTCAAGGTCCTCACAGCCCAGCCCCACCTTAGTATTTGCTGTTACTTTTTACAACTTCCTTGCGGACACCCTTCTGTACTACCAACCATTGCCCAACCCACCCCGTGTGTGGTGCATGTAGAGGGGGGGCGCGGTCCTGCAGACTGAAATGCACCCCGCTGGTTCCGCCTGCCAAATCACACCCACCCCCCAAGGCCCTGATGAAATGCTTCCTCTCTAAGATCACACTTCGTAGGTGATTGCCTGCCTCATCTCCTTAACAGACAGTAAGTGCCTTGAAGACAGCCTATAATGTCAACTGGTGAGTTGGTATTCAGTAAATGTGTGTTGAACTGAATTGGCTCAAAACCATTCCTCAGATCAAGAACCTCGATCCGTGGCTCCTTATTGTCAACCACTTCAGGAGCCTGTTTCTAGTGGCTTCCCAGGTTCCATTTTAGGTATCTAACTTCACTCCCCCACCCCCACCCCCGTTCCCCAAGATGTGTCCCACAATCAATTTCAACTCCATGCTAAAAGTGCGGAAAAAACAGAAAGGATAAAATACATCCTCTCTGCCTTCCCTGTATCTACAAGGGTGGATAAGCTATCCATACTTTAATAGCTAGTATAATAATAGTTTAAAATAATGTCTTTTGCTCATGGGTTATCCTGCCTATTCTTTCTTAAGATTGGAATTCTCATTTTGCTCGTAGTGGCGACCTGCTCGGTTTTAAAGTCTCCCTTGCGGGTGGCCATGTGACACAGTTCTGGCCGGTGAGGTGTACATGCAGAACTCTGGATGGGGCTTCTGGGAAAATTTGTTAAAAAGGGCCAGTCCAGCTGGCACATGCCCAAAAGCCTTTTGTCCTTTGCCTTATGACCCTCTTCCGTCTGGGATGTGGACCCACTGCCGGGAGATGTAGCAGCCGGTGTTGGAACCTAAGAATGAGAACCTCACTCTCTGACGGCAGAGGAGAAAGTGAGATGGGCTAAGTCCCTGATGGCCTCGTTGGAACCGTGGTACAACCAGGGACTGCCCACCCGCTAGGGACCTCTGTCCTCCAGCTCCTGCTACATGGTGAAGCCACTCCAGCTGAGTTTCTGCTACATGCAATACCGACTTGTTCGTGGAGATTTGTAACAATTTATCCATCTTGAGAGTTCTCGATAGGGAGAAATGGCCCGGGAATGAAATCCCACTCTGTCAAAAGCCTTTCTGTGTGATAAGCTTGTGCTTCTGAGGGATTGTGTAACATGTGGAAACAGTAGAGACAGGCGGGTCTGTGACCCAGGTCAGTTCGAGTGCCACTCCTACTTTCTGAGAAAGGGAACCTCTCCTGGGCAAAAGCCATGGAAGGAGATAAGTGACTGAATGGGCTGGAGAGAATGCCAGAAATTTCAGTGAAGGCCTATGTGATTCTGCTGCTGATAGGCCAATCAGGACCAAGATGTGTTTCACTCAATTAAGATAAAAGATGCTCAGATGAGGTAAAGGGAAAACCCAGGCGTTAAGATTCAGAGATTAGAGCACATGGCAGAGAGGAGAGTGCTTTCACAAATCTGTGCCGTTCTCACGGAGCTCTCCTATAAACCACGGCTTCCCAAAGGGGGGCACTTGGTCCCCCGGTGGTGCACCAGACTGTGTGTGGTGGGCCAGAGCCCTAAGTAGCATTGATGTCATGCTGAGAAAGCTGTTCTCTTCCCAAGTCTTGTTTTGATTTGTCTATTCCTTGAAGAGTCGATGTGAGATGTGTGCACTTGGTACAAATTATTTTTTTAAAGCACTGGGTTAATGTTTATTTATTTTTGAGAGACAGAGACAGAGCGCGAGCAGGGGAGGGGCAGAGAGAAGGAGGGAGACACAGAATCCGAAGCAGGCTCCAGGCTCTGAGCTGTCAGCGCAGAGCCTGACGTGGGGCTCAAACCCACGAACCATGCGATCATGACCTGAGCCGAAGTCGGATGCTCAACCGACTGAGCCACCCAGGCGCCCCTGTACAAATTTCAAGAGTATGCTGGACCCATCTCCGGCCAGAAGTTTTCCTTTTTTTGAAACAACCATTCTTACCAGTTTCTTGTATATTTTTCCAGACATGTGTCATGCATCTACAAACACACACAGTCATATAGCTGTCTTTTAAAAAAATTAATGGAGGCATGCGCTACACGACTGCTGTGTGTGTACCTTGCTTATTTCACTGTACATATCAGTGAGTTCCATGTAGTAAAGACTGCATCCTATCCCATTGTGTGGCTGGTATGTAATTTACTTGGTCCCCATTGATGGACTTACCCATTTCCAACCATTTCCTATTACAAGAATTGTTGCCTTGTACTTATTTCGTTTTGCATGTTAATTAATCCATGCATTAAATGAGCATTTATTGACCACATAGCATACGCCCGGCCAGCTCTACACACCAGGAAAAGAGCACTGAACGCAAAGACCCTGGATCCTTGCATCATAGAGCTGCCATGCTGTCGTGGAGAATAGACATAGGATTAAATCCCTAGGAAGGGGTCCCACTTTCTGCCAATCCTTCTAATTAAGTCAAGAAGAAAGTCTCACTTTGGTGCCAGTGTGTCTTTAATACCTTTTTCTAACACTTGCTGATCTTTTTAAGACTGAGTATTGGTCTAAGGATCAGAGTTTTTGTCAGACCACAGAGCCTAGCTGGAGTTTAACAACCATGTTTTGTGGTTTTGTTTTTTTTTTTAATGTTTATTTATTTGTTTTGAGAGAGCACACGCCAGCAGGGGAGGAGCAGAGAGAGAGAGAGGAGAGAGAGAATCCCAAGCAGGCTTCACGCTGGCAGCACAGAGCCCCATGTGGGGGCTTGAACTCATGAACTTCGAGATTTTGACCTGAGCTGAAATCAAGAATCGGACGCTTAACCAACCGAGCCACCCAGGCGGCCCAATCATGTTTGGTTTTTATTGGATTTATTTTGCATAGCAAATGGTACTGATTTTTCCATCTATCGTCAAAATACGAAGGCTCCTTTCAAAATAATCTAAGTTTAAAAAGAAAGATGAGTCAGTTTAGAGAAGAATGCTAAGTAAATAATAACATGGGTGGAATTCAGAGGTGGGAAGAAATCCCACGAAGGTGATATTCAAATGACGGAGGTGAGGAAATCCCTGATGTAAACGAAACAAAGGGACAAGACGAGGCTCTTTACGCTGTAAAGATGTAATGTTTGTTGATGTTTATTTTTGTATCCTTACTCATCTTTGGTGTTGAAATGGTCCTGCCTCCATGTTTCTTCCTAGGCAAGTTTATTTATTTATCATGTATTATTTGCTTAGATTTCACAGAGTTTCTGGTCTGGTCGTAACAGGGTGTGTATGTGCACGCACACACGCGCGTGGTGCTGTAATGAACCGGTAGCAATTTTCGAGCTCTCGGAAAATCTCTTTCATTCGAATTCCCCAGATGCCTGGGGCCTCTTTGTCATTGCTGGCGCTGGAGCTATTTGGAGATGCCTCTGCCGGGGTGTTCACGCACTACGCTTAGTCCGATATTCATCATCTGGTTGAGGCTTGCTCCACAATTCTCTTAAAATATACCAAGATACAGCAACCAAACCCAAAGGAGGCCTTTGAGGAGATTTCAAAGCCAGAAGCTTCTGAACAATTCCACAACCACCGATGGGTCTGTAACCACCCACAAGCTTGTTAGCTCAAGACACAATTCGCTCGGTGATTGCAGGTGTGAACAAGAGTGCATTTCACAAATGTGCCCTTTATGCCGAGTAGGTGGTAGTAAGTTTCTGCCAGCGGTTGTCAGCTGTGGTCGAGTGAGGTCATCTATTAATGGTTAAATCCTTGAGCTTTGAAATCTGGGGGAGACTGACTGCTGACAATTATTTACTAAGGATGTACCAGGTAGGAGGCACTGATTTACACGTTAAGAAAAATTTCTTTTTTCATGTTTATTTATTTTTGGGAGAGAGACAGAGCGTGGGCGGAGGAGGGGCAGAGAGAGAGGGAGACAGAATCGGAAGCAGGCTCCAGGCTCTGAGCTGTCAGCACAGAGCCCCGTGTGGGGCTCGAACTCATGAGCCATGAGATCATGACCTGAGCCGAAGTCAGATGCTTAACTGACTGAGCCACTCAGCACGCCTGATTCACACATTTTATAAGTGCTAGCTCAGTGGTTCTCAAACTTTTGGGCACACTCTTAAAAATTTTTTAGGACCCCTCCCCCCCACCCCTCCGCAAAGAGCTTTTGTTTCTGTGGATTATATCTGGTGATGTGATGTTTAACAGCTTGCTTCTACAGGGGGAAAACTGATTTGTCGCATTCGCCAATTCCCATGGTGAAAAGACTTCTGCTGTGGCCAGTTTCAAGACCCCAGCCTACCATCACTGAACGTCAAATGGGAAAACATTTGCAGAGGCGCTCTCTCAAGCCAAGCAAGCTGACTTTGGCACACTGCTGGAACATTTATCAATATTTAAGGTGTTCGAAGTGAAAACTGAGGAAATTTCAAAATATGCATTTGTTAAAAATACTAATAACAAACCCATTACATGTCAATACAGATAACATTCTTCGTGCAAAAACGGTTATTTTCCCCAAATAAAAAAATCCTTTTTGAGAACAGTGGCCTTGCTTTTTTATATTTTTGCCATTCCCTTTAAGGTCTAGTTTAATCAGGGGTGCCTGGATGGCTCAGTCGGTTAAGCGTGACTCTTGATTTCAGCTCAGGTCATGATCTCATGGTTTGTGAGTTCGAGCCCCATGTCAGGCTCTGTACTGACAGCACAGAGACTGTTTAGGATTCTCTCTCCCTCTCTCTCTGCCTCTCTAAATAAATAAATGAATGGACATTTAAAAAATATTTTTTAAATGATATTTACCATTTTATTTATTTTTTTAATTTTTAAAAAATTTTTTAATTTATTTTTGAGACGAGAGAGAGAGAGAGAGAGAGAGAGAGCATGAGCAGGGGAGGGGCAGAGAAAGGGGGAAACACAGAATCTGAAGCGGGCTCCAGGCTCTAAGCTGTCATCACAGAGCCCGACGCGGGGCTCAAACTCATGGACTGTGAGATCATGACCCGAGCTGAAGTTGGATGCTCAACCGACTGAGCTACCCAGGCTCCCCTAAAAAATATTTTTAAAAATGTCTAGTTTAATCAAAGATAGCTGAGTTCATACATCTGCATTTAATCCATTATGATGTCACACATCGTGTGGTCTCTGGGAAACATTGCAGAGCAATAAAGGGAAATAAGTCTCACTATTGCTATGAAACTAGTTTTGGCCTGTTGGACCCCCCAGAAAGAGTCCTGGGGCCTTCCAGGCGTCCCTGGACCACACTTTGAGAATTGATGTCCTCAGGCATTTCTTTTTTCCAAGCAGCCCAATGAGGCAGGTTTCTCATTAGCTTGATTTTACAGATCGAGAAACTGAGGCACAGAGAAGTAACTGACTGGAGGGCACTGAGTGAGAAAGCGGCAAAGTCAGGATTCAAGACAAGTCAGTTTCTAGGGATGGGATTGTGTTGGTGATTGTCACTTACTGGAGGTGTGATCTTTGGGAAAATGAGCCTCTCTGGGCCTGAGGTATTGTCTAACACCCACAACCCATCATCATCCCTGACGTTGGGTTAGACTTCACCTTCTCTCACTCTCAGGTCGTACCCCCAGGTCCCTCATCTGTGCTTCCTCAGCATTCTTTTTTCGTGCCCACACAGCACTTTATCCCACACGATGATTGTGTGTTTATTTTTGAAGTTTATTTATTGTTTCTAGTAATCTCTACACCCAATGTGGGGCTCGAACTCACAACCCCGAGATCAAGAGTCGCATGGTCTTCCAACCGGGCCAGCCGGGTGCCCAGATTGTGGCATGGTTCAGTTGTCCCCATTGGACTGTATGCTCCATGAGGGCAGACCCCACGCCCAGCTTGTCTCCTTGGGGTTTGAAACGGGTGCTTGAAAACCTTTGCTGAAGAACGAAATGAATAAGTAAGTGCATAGACACTTTGCACGAAGGCAGGCTACAGTCCATCCTACCCAGAGTTCTGCTCTGTGGCGCCAGGGAGAGAGGGAAGGAAGGAAGGGGGCTGTAGTGCACTTATATACCCAAGCTTCTGGCATCTTCATAATCACAGGCCAGATCACGGGCTAAGAAAAATCGCCTCCTGAATTCTCCAAAGCAGTTCCGATCACCCACTTCTGCCTGGAGTCACTTCTCAATCTTCCCATCACTTGACACTCAGTTTAGGAGTCTTCATCCTTCTAGAAAATTCAGCATCAACCCCCCCCCCCCGCCCCCGTGCTGCTGGGGGTGGGATGGGGAGCTTTCTGCCTTTTCCCTTCAGAGTCTGGGTTTTGTATGTTATCTGTACAGGCACACACAACCCCCTTTCCTAGAACAGTTAAATCTTTTTTATTTCGTCACCTCTGGAAAGGGTCAGGCACGCAAGAGTGAACTTCTCTTGTTCCAGCGCCCCACACCGCTGGCTCCTGATTCATGGCTGCATTTCCAGAGGCTGGGGACCCTGAAGAAATGCAGCCTGGCAGGTGCAGGAGGCCATCTCTCCGGGCTGGAGCCTATCAGCTTCCTCTTTCGATATCTATAACGGTCCTTTCCAGCAGTGACCTTCTAGGATTCTCAGAAGCCACCGAGGAGAAGTGCGATTGTGGGGGAGGGGGCGGGCAGCGCAGAGACAATCAACCAGGATTCTGCCTGGAAGGTCATGGGGCTGAGCTCTGGCACCAGAGACCTTTAAGAAGTAAAAAGGAACTGAGAGAACAGCCAGGAGTCTGCCTAGCCCGGTGTTCCTGGAATTCTGCTTTTTGTGTGAGCTTCCCAAGGCAGCCCCGGCCCCTCTGACTAAAAGCAGATTTGAATGGGAAGCAAGAGGATGGGTGGGGACGTAGCTTGGCCTGACAGCTCTCCCGGGGAACTGTCAGCTCCACAGACTGGCTCCAGGATTCCTCTGGGAGCCAAGCTGGGTCTCCTGAGAACCTCACCCATGAAGGTGCAAGAGGCCCGGGCAAGTCTATGGGCTGGGTTCTCTTTCTACCCAGGACAAGCTCTCTGCCTGCCTGGTCTGGAGCAGGCAACCAAACAGGCTGTTCTCTCTAGAAGGCTTGCTTTCTTCCAGAAAGTGGGGGCACCTGGGTGGCTCAGTCGGTTAAGCGTCTGACTTCAGCTCAGCTCATGATCTCACGGCTCGTGAGTTCGAGCCCTGCGTCGGCCTCTGTGCTGACCACCCGGAGCCCGCTTGGGATTCTGTGTCTCCCTCTCTCCCTGCCCCTCCCCTGCTCATGCTCTGTCTCAAAAATAAATAAAGATATTTTTTTAAAAAAGCAAACCCTGACCCTTATCCAGGCAGGAACAACTGACCCCACGGCCATTTTTATGAGTCGGCGTTTGTCATCTTGAAGGGCACTGTGAGCCTGGCCTGGGCGGCAGGACTGATGGATTTCAGTCGGAGGGGGAGGAGGAGGGCGTGGGAGGAGCAGTGAGGGCCGGGTATGGGTGTGGCTTCTTAGGAAAAGGTATAATTGGAATCAGAGCTATCCCTGAGGTTGCAGACAAACCCAAGGATTCACTTCCTTCCTCCACCCAACATTGGTGCAAGTGAAATCTTGCTAAAATAAAAATCAAGGGTAGCCTGGGCGTACGATTGCATTCTGTATCAGAATCGTCATTCACACATCTGTTCCTCCCTCTCACTTGTGAGCTTCTAGAGGATAGAGGGCTGGGTTGTACTGACCCCAGTATCCTGCACTGAGCCAGACACGTAGGGATGGCTCAGCAGGTATCACACGAATGAATGAAGGAGGGAGTGAATGAATTAATGAATGAATGAAGCCGCAAACGTGAAAACCCACAGTCAGGGTGGAATGTCATTGGGAGGAGGAGCTAAGAGCAAAGGCGGTTGATTGGGATGGGGGTGGGGTGGGGTACGCCCGTCCTGCCGCTACTTTTCTTTCGGAGATTCAGAGAAGCTTCCTCCCCGAAGCCCCCACTACCTGCCTTGGTCTCTAAATGCTCAGATAATGTGGTTCATTCGTCCATCCAACAAATATTTACTGAGCACCTGCTGTGACAAGCCCAGGGCTGCATGATTGGGAATGAATGAGTTCCACACATTGCCTGCCTCTGGAAGCCTGCCCAGCGTCACTACATAAGTAATTACAATGAGCTGTGACAAGCGCTGGGACCTGGTAGGTCTCATAGAGCTGGAGTGACTGTATAATTTAATATCCCAGCTGGAACACTGTTGAGAGTAAAAGTGATTGTTGCAGGTTGAACTCTTCGGGAGGCAGATTCTGAGATGGGGATTCGAGTGCAGAAAGTTTATTGGAAGTGCTTTTGGGGTCGGGATGCCTGGGTGGCTCAGTCGGTTGAGCTTCCAACTCTTGGTTTCGGCTCAGATCGTGATCTCACAGTTTGTGGGTTCAAGCCCTGTGTCAGGCTCTGTTGCATGGAGCCTGCTTGGGATTCTCTCTCTCCCTCCCTCCCTCTCTCTCCCCCTTCCCCCACTTGTGCGTGCACGTGCTCTCTCTCTCTCTCTCTCTTTCTCTCAAAATAAATAAAGAAAAAGAAAAAAACTTTAAAAAATTTGTTATATAAAAGAAAAAGAAGTGCTTTGGGGTCAATGCCTATGGAAGGGAAGGGACGGAAGCAAGACTGAGCAGAGGGAGAAGAAATCGAGATGTGACACAGTCTCAGTGAAGGCTTCAGCCAACCCCACAGGGCACTCAGAGCTGGGATGGCCCTTCGGCAGCAGCTCCAATTGGGGTGGGTGGCCTGCCTTGTGCACCGTCGTGTTGATCAGTCATACTGGCTGCCTCTGGAAGGAGGTGTGACCTTGGGTGAGGCTGACCCCAAGGAGGGCTGACAGCTGAAGGCATCTTCTGGCGGCTTTCCCAATAACTGGGGATTTGGATGGTGCCTCACAGCGTCTGCCACGGAGGCACGGATGACAACGATGCCTAGGCAATAGCCAGAAACGAGGCGTCCACAGCAGGAGCACCTGTCGGGGGTTTCAGCTGGAACCTTGTGTCAATGCAGGGTGGCATTAAGCTCAGGGCTTGTTCAGTCTGCAAGCTCTTCATCGCTCGCTCTCCTCCTTTCCCTCGCCTGTTTCCTCGGCTTTAGAGGACAGCTGGTGGCTCTTACGTGCATCAGATCATTTCACATGCATTACGTCACTCACGGCACGTGCATCATATCATTTAATTTGCGGTGAGGTGAGGGTAATTATTACTCTCACCCCCACATCCAAACTATCAGGAAGTTCTCTCATCATTACCTCCAAACGGAGCCCCAGACCGTTCCTTTCCACCTTCGCCACCTCTGCCCTAGTGCGAACCACCACCTCTCTCCTAGCTGCGGACGTGGTTTTGATTTTGAACCAAGACGGCTGACAACGAGATGTTGCTGAAGGACGGGTGACAACGTGAAGAGAAAAATCAGACCACTGAAGGAGCCTCAGGCAGAGCACGTGAACTTAAAAAACCTGAGGGAAGCCCAAAACATGACATTTGATCTGAAAAAAATCAGCGTATGACCTGAACGTTGAGGATATTCCCTTTTCTGAATAAATTGAGAGACAGGAGACACGGTGGTTAGCATCATGGCCTCTGAGGCCAGAGTGCCTGAGTTTACGTAACCTCAGACCAGCTTCTCCGTTTCTCTATGCTTCAGTTTCTTTCCCTGTAAAACAGTGGTAATGATAACAGAACTATTGGGGCGCACGCAAAGTGCTCCTTTGGGGTTAGCCATTGGTATTTCCCCGTCAGCTGCCATCTTGGTCTGCATTCAGCATGGTACATGTGGCTGTTGGTGCCCCTTCTGGGCCTCATCTCCCTTCGACTCCTGTCTCCAGCACACCGTTCCCCACTCCCACTTGGAGTCATTGATCCATTCCACAAATATTTCTTGAGCTCCTACCCATGTATCAGGCCCCAAACTCTTGTTTTATTCTGCATCCCATAAGTATTTCGGCAAATGGACAGGCTACCCTGGGCTTGCTTTTGCCTTGATGACAGGCTGTGTCTTCTGCCATTTCTCGTTCGTGCTCAAAGTCACCCAGATGGAAAGCCAGCTTCCGTCGTGGCCCAGCTACCTCTTGTCCTGCATTTTGGACCTTCAGCTGGTGGCGGAGAATGAGCTTCATGAAGGACCCCGTGGACCCTTCCTCTTGGACCCAAG
Organism: Panthera uncia; assembly: GCF_023721935.1. Lineage (NCBI taxonomy): Eukaryota > Metazoa > Chordata > Mammalia > Carnivora > Felidae > Panthera > Panthera uncia. The sequence goes on from NC_064814.1 coordinate 14,133,898, forward strand.
AGGGCTCAGCGGGAGAGAGGGTCCTTGGCAGCTTGGAACCCTGCTGTCTCATGTGGCTGTGTTCTCCACATTGACCCTACGTTGGCCAAGGCCTTGTGTACTCCTGGCCTCTGTCTCCTGTGTCTCTCTCGATGTCGGGAAAGGACCTGGAAGGGATGAAGTAAAGGGGTAAACCAGAGAGGACAGGGGGCAGGGCAAGTGGATGAAACAAGTGAGACCTAGTGAGGCGAGAGGGGTTGAAAAGACAAAAGTGTGAGAGAACGCTGATGATGACATTTAACATGAATTGACACATTAATGTCTTTTTAAAAAAATTTTTTAAATGTTTTTATTTATTTTTGAGACAGAGACAGAGCATGAGCGGAGGAGGGGCAGAGAGAGAGGGAGACACAGAATCCGAAGCAGGCTCCAGGCTCTGAGCTGTCAGCACAGAGCCCGACGCAGGGCTCGAACTCACAGACTGTGAGATCATGACCTGACCTGAAGTCGGACGCTCAACCGACTAAGCCACCCAGGAACCCCACAATGTCTTAATTTGAACAGCAACCCTGCGAGGTCGGTACTGTTACCATTCTTGTTTTCCAGGGGAAGGGACTGAGGCAAAGACGGGTTATGAAACTCACCCAAAGCCTACGACAGAGGTGGTAGAGGTGGCTCCAACCCCTGGGTGGGGAAGGGTGCAAAAGCCCCCAAAGGGCATCCTGAGGAAGGCATGCATTTGGCATGTAGGCAGCGCGCAATGAATAGTGTTGAACGGTTGGTGGTGCAGGGGCGTTAGGCCAGGAGGCTGGGGGCTGGCTCTTTACATAAACCCCCGGGGACTGGGTCTGGCATCTGCTGGCACCGGCTAGTAGAGCCTCTCGTCTTCCCCACCCAGTAACTCCTCACCCTGGTCAGGGCCCTGCAATCCACCACCCAGAGGGAACCTGGATTCACCGGCTCTGGGGTGGCACGGCCCACACCAGCCGCGGAGGGGCTGTGGTGTGGGCACAGCTTGCCATGGGTCATTCCCTCCCCCCGGGACCAGAGGCGAGGCATTTAGCTTCACTTTCCTCAGTCGCAAAATAGGAACGCAGGTCTATCCTCAGGGTCAAGGCGAAGATGAAATTGCTTAGGGGCGGACCCCCGCACGGGGCAGGGAGGGATGCCGTTACTGCGGCCCCTCCTCACCAGCCCTGCTTCGCTGATGGCTGATGAGGTCTTTGCAGTTGACAAAGCTCCATCTGCTCCCATGTCAGCCTGACTCGGATCCTCTCAGTGGGTGGGCAGGCTCTGCAGAACCTTCCTCTGCTTCACAGATGAGCACATTGAAGCCAGGGAGGTCAGAGAGGACAAGGAAGCCTTGTGGAGGTCTCTGGGGGTCTGCAGGGGTGTCAGGAAGAGGGGGGCCCTCTGGGAAGAGGAGGAGGACGTCCGGGAGCCCAGTGTGACCTGTCTTGCTGTCCCCTGCCTCCCTCAGCCTCTGAATCTATCAGTGCGGTTGGGATCTGTTGGCCCATAACTAGTCTCCGTGTCCCTGTCCAGCAGCAGCCTGACCTCGTCCACTTGGAGAAAAACAGGAAGCTGGGCTCTGCCAGGAATCAGAACACGCCCTTCCTCAGCCCTGGGCTGCGAGGACAGTGGGGGAGTCTGGGGGGGCAGGTCACAGGACAGGGTGTGGGGTAGGGGCTCTGCAGGCCAAGCCAGGGTGGCCTAGCCTGGGCTCAGGCTGGGCCTTGCTGAGCTACCCAGGGGCCAAGAGGACATGGAGAGGTGGGGGGCCAGGAGAAGGAGCTCTCGGCCTTCCTCTGTCCTGTGGGGACAGAATTATGGGGCACCAGGGTCACATATGACTTTTGCCTTCATGGGGCCCGTCTTCTATAAAAAGTATTAAAAAGTATATTATACGGCTGTATTAGTGTAGAGAATGTAATTCAGGCTGGATTCATGGTTATGTTTTCATGATTATTCATTTTATCTTGTGGTTTGGTTTTATTATTTTTTTAAATGTGTATTTAGTTTTGAGAGAGATGGGAGTGGAACAGAGAGAGAAGGAAAGAGAGAGAATCCCAAGCAGGCTCCATGCTGTCAGTGCAGAGCCCGATATGGGGTTCGAACCCACGAACTGTGAGATCGTGACCCGAGCCAAAACCGAGAGTCGGGTGCTTAACCACCTGAGCCACCCAGGCACGCCTATCTTGTGGTTTTAAAAGAAATTAAAATGGAAACATTTTCCTGGGCCCCTAAAAGTATCATGGGCCCTGTACCTAATGGTTAGGTCAGCCCTGTGGGGGAAACTCCTAGCTCTTTCCTGTCCCAGAGAAACCAATTCCCCTTCCCCCCCCCCGCCCCACCCTATGGCCTCAAAGCACAGGGATTAGAGATCAGATGGGAATGCTTGGCTCAGCCTGGAAACAGAACCTCAGTTTCCTCTTCTGTAGAATGGAAGAATGAGAGCATCTGCCTCTGGATGCTCTTATGAGATAATCTTGTGAGAAGTGTCTGGCCCAGGGCCTGCCCTGAGGGAACCCCGCTGTTTTCCTTACTGGCAATATAGATAAGGCACCTACTGGGTGCAGAACCCGGGACAGATGTGGCTTAAGGGAACACCTGCTATTTTATATAAGAGCTCAGGGTCATCTTTAATTTTTAACTTTTTGTTGGAAAACAATTTACTGTCTTTAACATTTTTTTAATGCGTATTTGTTTTTGAGAGGCAGAGAGAGAGAGAGAGAGAGAGAGACAGAGCGTGAGCAGGGGAGGGGCAGACAGAATCCGAAGCAGGCTCCAGGCTGTGAGCTGTCAGCACAGAGACCGATGCAGGGTTCGAACTCACGAACCGTGAGACTATGACCTGCGCTGAAGTCGGACGCTTAACCGACTGAGCCACCCAGGCGCCCCAACTATCTTTAAATATACGTAACACCACCAACAGAAGAATGGTGATAATCAGCTGGTATTCATGTTTGATTTCAGTAAAGAAGATTTAGGCCCAGGCTGGAGTCCCAGCCGTGAATATTGGTTAAGTACAAAAACTGACCAGTGTGTTGTGTACAGAGAACTCATTTTTAAAGACCTTGAAGGAGAGCCTGAATTTCCAGCTGGCAGAGATTGTTTGGGGTGAGGTTTTCATTTCTCTGATGTTTCTGATTAAAACCTCCCAGCTTCTCTGGCTGAGTTAGGTCACTCCGGTCACTCGGCATTTCGGTATTTCCTGAGAATCGGAGCCGGGGCTGGCTAACAAATGGGCTCCTCGGCCCGTGACCCACGGGCTCTGTGGGCTGGTGGCCTGAGATCCTGCTGTTCTCACCCCTCCTTTGCGGGGTGGGGGGGGGGGATGGGAGAGGACAGGTCATCCAGCTGGTAGGTGCTGAGACCCAGAGTGAGTCCACTGACCGGGGGGTTGTCTCTTAATGACCCAAAGCCGGTCCTGTCACTGTTCTGCCCTGAAACCCTCAGGGACCTTCTCTGGCTCTCCCATGAGAGGGGGGAGGCCCCTGCCCCCGGCCTGCTGGAAGCAGCCTGGATCTTTCTCAGGACCCACTTTCTCACTTCCGGCCACTTGGGCCCCCAGTGAAAACAGCCCCTCCCCTGCTCCCAACTCGGGCCACCTGTTGGCCTCCTTCACAGCCTCGGCCTCTGGAAACGTGGAACGCCTGGCCGGGCAGAGCTCGCCTTGGCCAACGCAGGCCGCTGTGATGACGATTCCCTCTGGTGACAGGGATGGGCGAAGGTGAGGGCCCAGGACCTCCTGTACCAGATCACACGGCCTTGTCTCCATTGAGGGTGGGCATCCATCATCGCACCACAGCTGTTCTGCCCCTCCGTTGGCATCATCTGATCTGCAATCGTTTTACCGCTTTGGTTCCCAAACTTGGCCGTATGTCGGACTCAAAGGGGAGTTTAATAGGAATAAAAATAAAAATAAAAAATCACCAGGCCTGAATTCAGTCTTGGAGAGTCTAGTGTAATTGATCCGGGGTGTGGCCTGGACCTCAGGACTTTTATTTATTTATTTATTTATTTATTTTTGGACCTCAGGACTTTTAAAAGGACCCCAGGTCATTCTACTGTGTAGACAAGGGTGAGAACTGTGGCCTGGCCCCAGGTATGACTTTAGGGTCCTCTGCCTTCCTGATGCTCCCTTCCCACCGGCCTGAAATTCATCTGGCACAGGGGCTTTCACAGCACAATAAAGATAAATGGTTTCAAAATGCTGATGACTAGGCACCTGTTGGGATGAGCACCGGGCGTTGTATGGAAACCAGTTTGACAATAAATTTCATATAAAAAAAAATGCAGATGACTGATTGAGGAGAGGAAATGGCCGAATCTCTTTCCTACACAGGCTCAGATTTTTCTCTGCCTTCCTGGCAGGGAGGGGAGGAGAGCAGAGGAGCTGGGTCCTGGGATTGGGAAGGAAAAGGGAGACAGGATCCGGTGTCTGGAGACCTATGTCCTAAGCTTTGCCACTGTGTAAATATGGACAAATCAGCTGTCTCTCCCACCTGACATCTCAGTTCCCCGCTCCGTGAAATGACATTTGTTTGAGAGCCCACATCCTAAAGCTAGGACCAATTCCACCGTCCCTAAGAACCAGCCTTCCCGCAATCCTGAAGCCTGCATGCAGATTCCCTGGCCCCTCGCTTGCCCTGCTTTCTGAAGTTTATTTGTTTAGCACAATCGCGTTATTATAAAGCCTAATTCCCAGAAGACATCACTGTAATTTTGAGGTTATGAAGCAACTCTAAGGTAGCTTGGGAGGTGTTGACAAGCAGAGGTCATGGGGGAATCAGCTTTTTATCGCATAGAAGAAAATCTTCTATAATCAGCTGGAGGCTTATCTTCAGTTGGATGTTGCCTAAGAGTGCAAATGTTTCCTCTCTTAGCAGATCGATGTGGAGCTATTGTAACAACTTTTAAAAAAATTGTTTTTTAATCTTCGTTTATTTTTTTGAGAGAGACAGAGTGTGGGCAGGGGAGGAGCTGAGGGGAGGGAGACACAGAATCCGAAGCAGGCTCCAGGCTCCGAGCTGTCAGCCCAGAGCCCGAAAAGGGGCTCAAACTCACAGACAGCGAGATCATGACCTGAGCCAGATTTGGTGGCTTAACCGACTGAGTCACCCAGGCGCCCCTGTAATAACTTTTTTACACTATTTTTTTTTTTAATGGAATCCTGTTCCTGTTCCTGTGGTCGCCAACGAATGGACGAGATTTTATAGTTCTTAGGAGAAAGAAATGGAAATTCTCAGGAAGACACAGGAGACATAGAAAGTCCTTCTAATTAGACACAGGAATGAGGAGGGTTGAGGTAGGGGAATGTCCTGGAACCAGCCTGAAGGGCGGGCCCGGGAAGTGTCCCCGGGCAACTGCTTTTGGCTTTCAGACTTTTTTTTTTTTCCAAGCTCAGAGCCTCCCAGCTACAGAGCCCCATCAGGCCACGATGATTACACAAATCACAAACATCTAGTGCCAGCCCCATCAGGCCCGAGCCCAACTTTTTTTGAATAGTAGCACTTGCACATTTGAGGTCAAGCTCTGTTGCAAACGGAGAGGAAGGGTATTCGGGAAAGGACGGACTTTTTCCAGAAAATCTCTGGCACCCAGCTCCCTTCCCCCAATTCGGCTTTGGGAGCACGTCCAAAGCAAGGCATCGCCAGAAGACTGCTCAGATCCTAGAGAAACTTTCTAGGTGAAATCCACGCAATCATGTCAAGATGTGTGTTGGCTTAGTCCCCTCGTGCCTGATACTGGTTAGACGTGCAAGTGGGGGCTGGGAGGTAAGTAAACTTGGCATTATCCGTGTGTTCTCCTTTGAAGGAGTTGAACAATTCTGTGTTCCAGGCACTGTGGATTCAGAGGTGAGGAAGATCTGCCCTTACTCTGGAGGGGTTCACAGTCCACGGAGAGGGGAGACAGACCACAGGTCTGGCTTGACTATCCTGCTGCCCTAGGGCTGGACCCCACCTGGGCAGACCCTGGCTCTTGGCCCCACTCACAGTGGTCACTATACCTCTGCTGTGCTATTACTCGCCTCCCACCCCATATCCCACTGGCTGCCTGACGGGCTAGCTGGTTGACCTAGCTGCCAGATAATAACACATCCTGATTCCTGAGTTTGTTGGTACCTCCTGAGATATTGCTGTTGAGGCAGATGCCCAACTCATCTAACCCTCATCGAGGCCCCGACAGACCAGCTGCAGGCCAGAGGGGAGAGTGCTCAGCACAAACCCCCATGAGAGCTCAGAGAAACATTTGAACGATTCTGGGGGCAGTGTTTCCCAAAGAGTGCTCTGAGGAACAGCGATCCGATGCGGTGTTCCTCCGAAACGAAAAGCTTTTGTGGACAAATAAGTTTGGCAAACAGCGCGTGCTCTAGATTCCCCCTCAGACGTTGAACACCCAGAAGGCTCTGAGACTCCTGTATGAAAAAACATGACTTTTCTAGCCCATCCCCTGGGGCTACTCAGCTGTGTCAGTGTTCCTTAAAGTGAAATGAGAGGGCACTCGTCCCAAAATCTCTTGGGGGTGCTTGTTGGAAATAGAGAATCCCCGGCCCTGCTGCAGACTTCCTGAGTCAGAATCTCTGGAGCCACGACCCAGGAATCTGCTTTGAACAAGTTCCCAGCTAATTGTGATGCATGCTTAGGCCGAGAACCCCAGATAAACCTTCCCCGGCCTTGGTTTTTTCTCAGAGTGTTGTAAAGATCCAGAGATAAGCTCGAGCAAAAGACTAGTCAGAAAGAAACTACACACTTCCCAATTCATTCTATGGGGCCAGCGTTACCCTGATAGCAAAACCAAGCAAAATTCCGTACAAGCAGAGAAAACTGGAGACCAATAAAAATAATGACTGTAGGTGTAAAAATCCTCAACAAAATACTAGCAAACTAAACCCAGCAACATATCCGAAGGATTACACATCATGATCAAGTGGGATTTATCCTAGACATGCGACGATGGTTTAACATCTGTTACATCAGTAAATGTAATACAGCATAACAGCAGAACCACTGGAACAAAGAAATGGCCCAGTAGTTGGACGTGCATGTGGGGTCAAGGAGGAGATTGAAAAAATGGAAGATAGTAGAGACAAATGAAATGATCCGATTCGGGGGCGCCTGGGTGGCTCAGTCGGTTAAGTGTCCGACTTCAGCTCAGGTCATGATCTCACAGTCCATGAGTTTGAGCCCCGCGTCGGGCTCTGTGCTGACAGCTTAGAGCCTGGAGCCTGCTTGGGATTCTCTGTCTCCCTCTCTCTCTGCCCCTCCCCTGCTCGTGCTCTGTCTCTCTCTGTCTCAAAAATAAATAAAAACATTTTTTAAAAAATTTAAAAAAAGAAATGATTCAGAGGAGGAATTGCCGGTGCCAGAACTTCTTGGGAGCCCAGTTCTTGAGAAGGCGAGAGGAGATGGCATCTGCCTCATGGGGGACAAATGGTCTTGGAGAGGAGCAGGGACACTCTTCCAACTGTGGTAAGGAGAAAGAACATGGTACAGGTGGGGAGGTGGGAAGGGGAGGGTCCTCCTGAGGAATTGCTTCTATTTCTTTTTAAAGTTTATTTTTGTTTGTTTTGAGAGAGAGAGAGAAAGAGAGAGAGAGAGAACACGTGCAAGGGGGAGAGGGGCAGAGAGAGAGAGAATCCTAAGCAGGTTCTCCACTGTCGGCACAGAGCTCGACGCGGGGCTTGATATCATAAAATGTGAGATCACGACCTGAGCCGAAATCAAGACTCAGATGCTTAACTGACTAAGCCACCCAGGCGCCCCAGATTGCTTCTATTTTCTAATTGCAGTTGTCTCCTTGCCTTCTTTCTCCCTCCCTTCCTCCCTCCCTCTTCCTTTCTCCCTCCTTTCCTCGCTCCCTCTTCCTTCCTTCCTTCCTTCCTTCCTTCCTTCCTTCCTTCCTCTTTCTTCCTTCCTTCCTTCCTTCCTTCCTTCCTTCCTTCCTTCCTACAAGCATTCATTGAGCACCTAAGGCACACTATGACACTGTTCGAGGTGCTGAAGTTATAACAATCAACAAGTTGTTTGTTTTGCCTTTCTTCAGAAAACATTTTATTAAGAAACATGTCAAACATACAGAAAATTTGAAAGAATTTTATGTGAGCACTCATATGCCAACTAGATTCTACAGTTAGCATTTTGCTCTATTGGTTTAATCATGTATCCATACATCTCTCTCCATCCATCTACCCACCCACCCACTCATCCACCAATTTTCCGTATTTTTATTGTTTTGAATCATTTCAAAGAAAGTTGTAGACACCAGTATATTTTACCCCTAAACACTTAATCAGGATATATACAATTAAGTAGACTTCAATATTTGTTTATCTTTTTTAGGTAAATAAAATTTATTAAAAACATTTTTTATGTATATTTATTTTTGAGACAGAGAGAGAGATAGAGAGAGTAGGGGAGGGGCACAGAAAGAGAGAGAGACAGAGACACAGAATCCAAAGCAGGTTCCAGGCTTTGAGCTGTCAGCACAGAGCCTGACGCAGGGCTCGAACTCACAGACCGTGAGACCATGACCTGAGCTGAAGTCGGACGCTTAACCGACTGAGCCACCCAGGGGCCCCTAAGGTAAAATGTATATACAAGAATTGCACAGATCTTAATTATACCTGAATCGCAAGTATGAGTGAATTTTGACAAATGCCTGTACTTATTGAAGTCAAACCCATATCAAAATATAGTACGTCATCATCATCCCAGAAAATTCCCCATGTTTCCTCCTAGTCTCTTCTTACCCCTACCCAGGTAACCATCATTCTAATATTTTCACCAGAGATTAGCTTTACCTATTCTAGGATTTCATATGAGTCAAATTGTATTATATGTATTTTTGTATGTCTAGCTTCCGTCTCTCAGCACAATGGGAGAATCGTTCACGGTGCTATATGTGTAGGTAGTTAATTATTTTCATTGCTAAGTAAATCCCATTATATGATTATACCAGAAGAATTATTTATTCCTCTGTTATAGCCATCAGACTTGTTTCTAGTTTGTAGCCATTAAGAATAAAGCAGCTCTGGGGCGCCTGGGTGGCGCAGTCGGTTGGGCGTCCGACTTCAGCCAGGTCACGATCTCGCACTCCGTGAGTTCGAGCCCCGCGTCAGGCTCTGGGCTGATGGCTGGGAGCCTGGAGCCTGTTTCCGATTCTGTGTCTCCCTCTCTCTCTGCCCCTCCCCCGTTCATGCTCTGTCTCTCTCTGTCCCAAAAATAAATAAATGTTGAAAAAAAAATTTTAAAAAAAGAATAAAGCAGCTCTGGGGTGCCTGGGTGGCTCGGTTGGTTAAGCATCCAACTTCAGCTCAGGTCATGATCTCGCGGTTCGTGGGTTCGAGCCCCGCGTCGGGCTCTGTGCGGACAGCTCAGAGCCTGGAGCCTGCTTCAGATTCTGTGTCTTCCCCTCTCTCTGCCCCTCCCCTGCTCATGCTCCTTCTCTGCCTCTCAATAATGAATAAACGTTTAAAAAAAAAAAGAAGAAGAAGAAGAAACCAGCTCTGAACATTCTTGTGGGCATATTTTGTGTGTGTGTGGACATATGTTTTCCTTTCTCTTAAAAGTGAATACCTAGACGTAGAATTGCTGGGATAGGTTTTGTTTTAAGAAACTACCAGATTTTTATCCCCAGGGCTGAAGTTATGCGATTTTATATTCCTTCTAGCAATGTGCGAGAGTTCTGATTGTTCCACATCCTTGCCAGCGTTTGATGCTATCAGTCTTTAATTTTAGCTATTCTGGTAGGTGTATAGCCAGCGTCCCGTTGTGGTTTTATTCTGCATATTCTTAATGACTAATGATGTTAAGCATTTTTTCTTATGCTTGTTGGCCATCTGAATAGTTCCCTTTGTGAAGTTTTTATTCAAATCTTTTGTTTATTTTAAAAATTGTGTTCTCTATCTTTTTATCAGGGAGTGGCAGGGGTTCTTTATATATTCTGTGTACATGTCCTCTGTCAGATATATTTTGCAAATATTTTCTTCCAGTCTGAGGCTTGCTGTCATTTTCTTAATGGTGTATTTTTTATTTTGATGAAGTATAATTTCTCAATCTTTTAAAAATAGTTGTTTTCTGTGTTCCATTTTAAGATGCCTTTGTTTACCGTTAAGTCTCAAAGATATTCTCCTACATTTTCTTCTAGAAGTTTTATGATTTTAGCTGCTTCTGATTGAGGTCGATCATTCATTTAAAATCAGTTTTTGTGAATGGTGTGAAGGAGGAGTTGAAGTTTCTTTTTTTTTCCATGTGGATAGCCGGTTCTAGCATCGTTTGTTGAAAAAACTTTCGGGGTGCCTGGGTGGCTCAGTTGGTTAAGTGGCCGACTTCAGCTCAGGTCATAATCTTGCAGTTCATGAGTTCCAGCCCTGCGTTGGGCTCCGTGCTGACAGCTCAGAGCCTGGACCCTGCCTCGGATTCTGTGTCTCCCCCTCTCTCTGCCTCTCTTCCACTCACACTCTGTCTCTCTAAAAAATGAACAAACATTAAAAAATTAAAAAAAGAGAGAGAGAGAAAAGAAAAACCTTCCCCTTTCCATTGAAATGCTTTGGTGATTGTATAACAAAATCAAATGACTGTTTAAGTGTTGGCCTGTTTCCGGGTTCTATCTTCTATTCCATGGATCTATTTGTTTGTCACCGTGATCGTGCTGCAATGCCTCAGTTTCTCTAGTCTTATACTAAATCAGGAAGTCAGGTAAGGTAAACTCTTTCATTTCGTTATTTTTCAAGAAGCTTTGAATATTACAGGTCCTTTGCGTTTCCATAAAAAATTTCAGGTCTGGGGCACCTGGGTGGCTCAGTCAGTTGAGTGCCTGACTTTGGCTCAGGTCATGATTTCACAGTTCATGGGTTCAGGCCCCGCATTGGGTTCTGTGCTGACAGCTCAGAGTCTGGAGCCTGCTTCAGATTCTGTGCCTCTCTGTCCCTCCTCTGCTTGTGCTCTCTCTTTCAAAAAAAAAAAATTAAAAAATTAAAAAATTTTTTGAAAAAGTTTTCAGGTCAACATGTCAACCTCTACAAAAGAATCTGCTGGAATTGTGCTTGAAATTGGGTTGCCTCTAAAGATCATTTTGAAGAGAACAGACATCCCAATATTGATACTCAACATTGAGCCCTTGCCAATCCATGAACCATGAACGGATGTCTCCATTTCTCTAGGTCTTCTTGAATTTCGAATTTCTTTCAGCAATATTTTGTAGTCCTCGGCGCACAGGCCTTAGGCATCTTTTGTGGAACTTACTCCAAAGTATTTCGTGTGTGTGTGTGTGTGTGTGTTTAATGCTGTTGTAAAGGAAAGTTTTTCAAATTTCATTTTCTATCGTCGGCAACAGAGTCGAAAGCCAGAACAGCGACGGGAGGGACAGACCTTCAGGAGGCCCTAGGTGTGGGGAAGTGACCGGGGGAGGTGTCACTTGTTTGCAGGCAACTGCGGAGGATCTGAGAGGGTGGGAAACTCGAGGCGCGTGTGGGAGTGGGTCGGATACACAACACGGCGCGGAAGACTGGCTTCCTTTCTCTGTCCTGTTCCTAAGAAGGGAAGTCCTTCCTCAACAGCCCTCCTAGGAGAGGAAGAGCAGGCCAGTGCCAAAACTGGGGCCTCAGGAAAGGGCTCCTGTGCCTCCCTCCCCAACCTTCCGAGCTGCTAAGCTGCCTTATCCACCCAGCTCCGCAGAGGGGTGGGGGGGTGGCTATCACCCTGGCCTGGGAGGAGCGCGGCCCCCTGTGGACAGATAAGCCAGCCTCAGTAGCACATTCTGCCCTCTCTATGAGAAGCCACCATGGCCTCTGGTCCTTACCCAGCCTGCAGGGAGGAGAGGGAGGCAGAAACACCTGGGATTACTCGGTTCAGAAGATCACAGCCACGCTCCTGGGCTGGCCTTCAGCTCGCCCCCCGCCTACTGTCCCCCCCCCCCCCCCGGGGGTTCCCTGGCCCCATTCCTTCACATCACCCCACCCAGGGAACCAACTGCCCACGCCTCTTGCAAGGGCCAAAACCTCCACATCATGCTCTAAGGAAAGATTCTCAAGAAGCAGGAAAGGACAAACCAAGACTCCACCCATCCTGGATTCTGTCCATATTCCATCAGGAAGGGTGTGCGAGGGGAGGGAGGGGGGAAGGCACAGGGGCTGCCCCGTTGCTAGGCAGAAGGAATGTGGGGGGCAGTGGGCACGCAAAGGGGGGCCGTCACCCCTCTGTACTCCCCACGATGCCCCCCACGCCCCAAGGAAAGGTGTACCTACCTACCGTGCTTGAGGACAATGCTAACTACAGGCACCTGAGTGGCTCACTTGGTTAAGCTTGTGACTTCAGCTCGGGTCATGATCTCACAGTTTTGTGAGTTCGAGCCTCGAGTCGGGCTCTGCGCTGACAGTGCGGAGCCTGCTTGGGATTCTCTCTCTCCCTCTCTCTCTGCCCTGCCCCCCACGCATGCTTTCTCTCTCTCTCTCAAAATAAACAAAGTTCAAAAAAGTTCTTAAAAAAAAAAAAAAGACGACGCTAGTTGCTATAACAATAAATCCCACAGATGCGTTGTGTTTCTCTCTCGCATACCGGTTCACGGCAGCTGATCCTGGATTGCAGGCGGCTTTCCCGTCCAATGCACTGATTTAGAGATCAGGCCTTTTGCGTTTTGAGGATCTATCATCCGTTGGTCTATCATCCTCGTGCCCATCCGGTGGGAGGGGAAAGAAACCCCATGGAAAGCATAACCTCTCAGCAAAGGCCTTGGTACAGAGGCGACGTGCTTTACCTTTGCTCGTGTTCCATTGGCAAGGACCTGTCAGGGGGCCACAGTTAGATGCCAGGGAGCCTGGAAAATGTGCCCCCTGGCTCAGCAGCTGGTTCCCAACGACAAGTGACACTAACTAGAAAGAAGGGTTTGGATTTCGCCGTCCCTGCCACTGAGCCCTGCTGAATTTTAACCAGTCCTGTGAGCTTGCCCTGTAAACTGTAGAGGGCTGTTTGGAGGTGATAGACCCCATCCCCACCCTGGGCGTCTCCTGGTTTTCCTCTGTCTCTGAAGTTGCTTTCCACCTCACTCAGCCACCGCTCCCTCCCCAGTTCCCCCTCCTTCTAGACACTTGCTTAAATCTGGCCTCTTCCAAGAAGCTTTTCGGGGATCTTAATACCCACACTGAGGTCTTCCATTGTCTGGGTGTCCTGTTTGCCATAAACAGGAGCAGGAGCAATGTTTGGGGGGCAGAACCCCCTTTTCCCATCTGTTCACAATGTTTGGAACTCTCTCAACTGAGGACCAAGGCTTTCTCCCCACAACTAACACCAAGGCGTCGGATACATGTGCCTTGGGAGACAGGCAGCATTCTCACACACTGCGGGTCCTTACAGACCCTTCTAGAGGGGAGGGAAGGAGACCAGGGCTCTCTGGCCTCAGCTGAGAGGGCATGGCCAGCCGCGGGCCTGGTGTCTCTTGCATTCTTGCTGTCTCGGCTAGATTTTTCGATCATAGGTTCGGCCTCTTCGACTTTTCCTAAGCAAAGTGAGACTCATTAAATAGTGTGTGTTTGTTAGCACTTACCATGTGTCAGGCATTGCTAAGTACTTTTTATGAGCACTATCCGATTAATCTTCTCAACCACCTAATGAGGTAGGGACTTTCATTTTATCCCTGTTTTGCAGATGAAAAAAGCAGGGCTCAGAGAAATGAACATTCCCAAGGTCACATGGCCAATGATTGGAGGAGGTTGTGTTCGAACCGGGATAGCCAACTTCAAAGTCTGCTAATCCCTCTGTGCCTCTGTGTCCCTATTCCCTGGGACACCCGGTGCGACAGAGGCACTCGACACTCACTGGATAGCCATGTGCTTCTCCATGCTTCCCAGCCTTCCTTGCAGTCGGGTTGGGGCCGAGTGACTAACTCTGATCGGTGGGCTGTGAATGGAAGGGACACAGGTCATTTCTGGACCAAAGCATTTAAGTGCTGGTACCCGACCTTCCGGTTTGCTCTTTCCCATTAGTGGTGACTACAGAGGCCATGGCTGGAAAGGGAGGAGCCACCAGAAGGAAGCCGTCTGGATCAGCCGGCTACTGTGCAGAGGACAGCTGACCTGGGGAGCTGTCCAACCTGCAGGAGCTTTGTGTGAATGAGACCCACACCTCTGTTGTGTTACAGCCCTGAGATTTGGAGGCTGATTTGTTACTGCAGCTTACTAGGGCCTCTCTTGACTGATAACACGAGAACAGGACACCAAATGCATCCCTGTTGCACCCGGTTGGCTATGGACAACATAGAGTCCCTCGGACACTTTGTTTCAAGAATCCCAGACTAAGAATGGGACTGTGGCGACTGTCCCGAGCCAAGTTGTCAGAAACAGATGGGAGGATACTGAAGATCTCCCTGAGCCCCTGGGCAGTAGGGACCCCCTGAGCCTGGACTCTTGTTCTGGTGCCTCCTTCTCCCGAGATCTGGCACCCCCTGTTGCTGGTTTCCCAAGCCGTTTGTTTTTTGGCACAGCCCCTCAGTCTCCACCCCCAACACGGCTTCCAAAAGCTGAGGTCCAGATGCCGCTGGCTGCTGTCCAGATGCTGGCCAGGGTGCCTGGAAGTCTCTCTGAGCCACACGTTGTGTCTTAGATGTATCCATGTGGACACAGAGCTTTTGCAATCTGGGCAAATCAGAGCTTTCTGGCCTCTGCTGATTCTGGAGCCACTGGCTGGGTGTGGCCAGCAGGAAGCCCAGGGTAGGGCTATATATAGCCAGGTCAGGCCTGGGGAGAAGGTGAGAGTCTCAGGACCCTGGGCTGGCCCCTGCCTGGGCCAGGACAGCGAGAGCGTTCACAGTTCTCGGATCCAGACACACAGGCTGGCCCTGTGCGTGCGTGGTGGTGGGGGAGCACAAAGGCAAGAGGTTGTGGTCCCTGCTTTCTAAGAGCTTCCATTCTGTAGGCTCAAGTAGGACATTAGCTACAGAAAAACACAACACAGGGGAGTATATCCATCAGGGATTCTCGGTTACAAGCAGCTGGACGTCTAGAGAGAAAAGGTTGTGTCTCACCTCCGAAAGTAACTCAGATTCAAAACGTTATTCTCTGAAACGATGTGTCGATGTGTGTATACCAAAATTAACAGTGACTCTTTAGATTTTCTGACTGCAAAATTCTAAGGACGTTTATCAAGGCTGAGAGCTTTTCTTTTCTCCTTTTGTTGGTCCCCGAAGTTAACTGCTACTTTAAGTCGATGCTTGACTTATCTACAGTGAACCAATCTCAAAAAAGGAATATTTCGTCCCCACGTCTGAAAAAATTCCAGCTTCAGGCTTGGCTGAATCCCAATCCTTGTATGCCATCTGCCTGGCTTTGCTTTTCTTTGTTTTAGCTTTGCTCTTTACTCCTGGGACTATATATTCTGTGCTTATCAGTCTCACCCCAAAGAACGGGCCCATCTCCTGGTCATACCAGGAAAGCCCTGATTTAACTGACTCTGGGTCACAGGCCCAACCCTGAATGAATCTCTGTAGTGGTTGGAGATGGGGGTGGGGGTGGGGGTGGGAGTAGCCGAAGAGAAGATGTGATGCTTCGACCGGATCCCTCTCTGGATCCTGGGGTGCAGTCAGCTTCTTCTGGATCACATGACCGAAGGTGGGGGAAGATTGGGCTATTACGATCAGAAGGGCAATGAAAGCTGGGTGGAGTAAGGGTCAGTGCCTACTGCTGGTGGGACAATGAAACGCGCCCTCAGAAAGGTATGAACCAAAGACTGTGGGAGTTCAGAAGAGGGAGATGTCATTTCCAGTTAAGGGGATCAAGGAAGGCTTCATGGAGGAGGAAGCATCTGGGCTGGGCCTTGAAGGATGACTGCAGTTTGAACGGTAGATCTGGGGAGATGGGGAGGAAAGAATATTCTGGGCAGAGGGAACAATGTGAGCAAAAACCTAGAGATAAGCACAGAGAGTAGCAAAGTCTGAAACCGTATGAGGAAAGGCCGTGAATGCCGGATCAAGGGGTATGGATTGAATATGGGAGGCATTCATGCATGGTTCTGGAGGATGGGGGGTCATCAGATCTGAGCTCCTGAGAACTGGTACTGTCTGCCAGAGTGTCTGGACCCTCTGTTCCTCCCCATCCCCCTGGGTGCCCACAGTTCCCTCCTCCGCTGGTTCAGCGCAGACAAGGCTGGAGCTTTCCAATAGAAATGTTCACGGGGCACCTGGGTGGCTTGGTTGGTTAAGCATCCAACTCTTAGTTTCAGCTCAGGTCATGATCTCACGGTTTGAGGGTTCAAGCCCCACACCGGGCTCTGTGTTGACAGTGCAGAATCTGCTTGGGATTCTCTCTCTCCCTCTCTGTCTACCCCTCCCCTGCTCATACTCTTATCTCTCTCTCTCTCAAAATAAATAAATAAATAAACTTAAAAAGAAAAAAAAGAAATGTTCACCGAGAGGGGTGCCTGGATAACTCAGTCAGTTAAGTGTCTGACTTCAGCTCAGGTCACGATCTCACGGTTCATGAGTTCAAGCCCCACATCAGGCTCTCCACTGTCAGTGCAGAGCCCGCTTTGGATCCTCTGTCTCCCTTTCTCTCTGCCCCTACCCTGCTCGCTCTCACTCTCTCCCTCAAAAATAAATAAACATTTAAAAAAAGACATGCTCACTGAGAAACAGGGAGAGTGAAAGCACCAAATGTGATGACAGAGCTTAGCTTTGTCCTTCCGAAGTACTGAAAGCCTGAGTACCTTTGACATCTTCCCTTACTCTGGGCTTAATTTCCTCTCTCCCACCCTGGGGGCTGAGCCCGAGGTGGGGTAGGTAAAGGGCAGAGGTGTCCACTCTCTGGGTCCCTCCGGCTCTCCAGCGTCCCATTTCCTGCCTTACCCCTGTCCTGCCCGCAATAGTACTTGTTCTGGAGTTGCCCTGGCTCAGGGCAAGGGGGTTACCCTCAATTCTCACCCCGCATTTCCTCCCCTGACACTGTCCCCATTTTATCACTCAGAGATATCTCCGAGATGTCTGCCAAGAACCAGAGGAAGATTAGCCGAAGCCCCTCCAGTAGGGCCAAGGACCAGTCAAAGGTGTGAGCTTTGGAGTTAGTCAACCTGTGTTTGAATTTTGCCTCTATCCCTTAAGGACCAGATGCATAACCTTCCCAAGCTTCTGTTTCCTCTTGGGCAAAATGGAACGACTAAGCTCAGCCTCACAAGTATGATGGGAGGATTAAATGGGGCCCTGCATGTTTTATCCAGGCACACGGTACATCTACAGTAAATGGTGACAATGACGATAGTGGAGACGAGGAAGAGGAAAGAACCAACCAAGGAGAGAGGAAAGGACCAGCAGAGTCTTGTCCCTTGGAGCTCTGAGCTTAGCATGACGCCATGGACAGAGTGCGGGGGCTGAGGGCAGCACGAACCCCAAACCACAAACCAAGCTCCTGGACTTTGAGCTCTTCTGGCCCTGCTGGGCTCAGGGAATGCCCAAGGAAACATCAAATCATCCAGCCTGGAGCTCCCCAAATTAAGGGAGGCGTCCTGCCATAGGGCCCTGGAAAGTCACACTGTGCCAAAATGCCCCAGGGGGCGGGGGTGGGGGGAACAAAATGCCTCTGAGCCTCAGACTCCCCCATCAATTAGCGGACAATGATCAGGTTCTTTGGGGCCCCCCCAGCTGCCAGAAGATCAGGCTTTCAACAGGGTTTCTACAAAGCTCAGGATGGCTGGAACAGGCCTGAAGGATGGGGTGAGGCTGGCCAGGAGGAGGATAAAGGCTCGAACCAGTGGTCACCAAGCTTTTCTGATCCCCTCTCAGGAAAATAATTTGAGAAAATTTCCCCCCACATGTGTTTATTTACTGAGGAACACATACTATTACACTAATATATTATGCCCACTATAGAATTATATATAAATAGAAGATTTTTTAAAATTTTAATGTTTATTTATTTTTGAGAGACAGAGAGCAACAGAGCACAAGCAGGGGAGGGGCAGAGAGAGAGGGAGACGCAAAATCGGAAGCAGGCTCCAGGCTCGGAGCTGTCAGCACAGAGCCCGAAGTGGGGCTCGAACCCGCGAACTGTGAGATCATGACCTGAGCTGAAGTTGGACGCTTAACTGACTGAGCCACCCAGGCACCCCAAAATGAAAAATTTTAAAGAGATTTCAATAAGACACAAACACATCATGGCCCACCCACACAACGGATCGCTACAGAGCTACAAAAAAGAATGAAGTCTTGTAAGCCCATGATAAGAGGAGAACTAAATTTAAAAACGGATACAATTTTGAATAGACATTTTATCAGAGAAGGTATATGAATGGTCCATAAGCACATGGAAATGCTCCATGTCGTTTACCATTAGGGAAATGCAAATTAAAGCCACACAAGATACCCCTTCACACCCTCTGGCAGGGCTGGAATTAAAAAAGATCGTAACAAGTGTTCAGGCATGCTCACACATTGCTGGGGAGAATGTAAAATAGTGCCCCTGCTTCGGAAAAAAAGCTTCACAGTTTCTTTTTTTTTAATTTTTTTTTTCAACGTTTTTTATTTATTTTTGGGACAGAGAGAGACAGAGCATGAACAGGGGAGGGGCAGAGAGAGAGGGAGACACAGAATCGGAAACAGGCTCCAGGCTCCGAGCCATCAGCCCAGAGCCTGACGCGGGGCTCGAACTCACGGACCGCGAGATCGTGACCTGGCTGAAGTCGGACGCTTAACCGACTACGCCACCCAGGCGCCCCAAGCTTCACAGTTTCTTAAAAAGCTAAACCCATCCCAACCACATGAGCCAACCATTCTCCCAGGGGTCTGCCCGAGAGGATTAAAAACGTGGGCACCCCAAAGGCCTGTCCGCGAATGCTCATAGCAGCATTATGCACACTAGAAACCCCTGTGAACGTCCGACGAGCCATCAATTTGTGAATGGACAAACACAATGTGAAATGCCCATGCAATGGAATACTACTCAGGAGCAAACGCATGAAACCCGCTGCAACACGGACAAACCTCAAAGACGCGAGGCCCAGTGAAAGAAACCAGACACAAACGACCACATGTTGTATGATCCATTCAGGAGAAATTTCCAGGGAAGGCCAGCCCTCGAGACAGGAAGCAGCTCGGTCGTTAGCGGGGTGGGGTGGGGGTGGGGGTGGGGGATTAAACTCCAAAAGACCCCAGGAGCTCTACGGATGATGGAAGTGTTCTAAAACCCATTGTGCTCAAGGCTGCACAAGCCTGTAAGTTTTCTGAAAATCATCGCACCGTGCCCTAACAACGGATGAATTTCGTGCAAAATCTATCAGGAAAGCTGTTTTTTGTATGTGCGCTCCCAAAGCGAGCACAGTGAAGCTATTTTTAAAAGCACAAAACGAGGAAGCTCTTTAAGCATCCGTAGAGAAAGGTCTCCAAGATGTGTCGGTCGGTAAGTGGAAAAAGCAAGGTGCAAGTATGCTGCTGTCGACGCCTTTTGAAAAAGAAAAGGGGTGCATAGAAGAGGTTGTATTCACATTTGTATTTCCACATTTCCACACAGACACGCCGCATGGAATTGCCCGCGTCTCATAGCCTCTGTCGGGGAGGAGACGGAAGAGCTGGCGGTGACATTGGAGTGTTGGGTGACAGAGACGCAGGGCTGTTGGACGGGAGTGGAAGACTGACGTTTGTACCTTTACATTTTTCTTCTTTTCTGAACACACCGTGGTAAAATGCACGTAACCTAGGCTTTACCACCTTACCAATTTGGAAGCGCCCAGCTCAGAGGCATTCGGTCCATTCCCACGGCTGTACGGCCATCCCCACTGTCCGTCTTTCCAAATAGAAACTCTGTGCCCGTTAAACACCCACTCTCCATTCCCCACCCCTTCTTGCCACTTCTTTTTTTTCTAAATTCTTTTTTAAGGTTTTATTTAGTTTTGAGAAAGAGAGAGACAGAGAGAGAGAGAGAGAGAGAGAGAGAGGCAGTGAGGGGAGGACAGAGGATCTGAAGCCGGCTCTGTGCTGACAGCAGAAAGCCCCATGCGGGGCTCGAACCCATGAACCGCGAGATCATGGCCTGGGCCCAAGTCAGATGCTCCACCAGCGCAGCCACCCAGGTGCCCCCACTCTTGCCACTTTCTACAAGTGGAATCACGCAGGGCTTGCCTCTTTGTCGCTGACTGCTTTCACGTAGCATAACGTCCTAAGGCCCATCCATCCTGCAGCACGTGTCAGAATTCGCTTCCTTTTTAAGGCTGAATGATATTCCATCGCGTGCATATATGCATTTGGTTTGTCCATTCAGCCCTCCGTGGACACCTGTGCCTTCACCTTTTGGATACTGTGAAGACGGGTGTACAAATACCTCTTCGAGACCCTTGTGTCTACCTTTTTGAGGTGTATGAAGACACTACACATTTGAAAAAAATAATTAAAAACGAAAAGGATGGTCTACAAATAGACATGGAAGGACTGTTTCTTCCCACATCCTCTTCGGAGGCCCCTGAGCAGGGGCGGGGTGGGGGTGGGGGGGCTCCCAGGGGGAGCGTTGGCCGCGGAGGCGCGGGGCCGGGACAAGGGGGCGCGCAAGGCAGCGCCAGATGCTGGGGGTCGGCGGGGTGGGTCTTGCTTAGTCACCCGCGACTCTGGCGCACGGCGGTGCCCTCGCCTCGCCTGCCCGCCGCCCACCCCCGGCCGGGCGATCGCCCCGCCGCATTCCTGCGCGCTGCCTGCTGCCGACCCGGTGACTCACGGCCCAGGCAGCCCGGGAACGCCCGGCCTCGTCCTGGGCCCGCAGCCGCTGGTTTTCCTATTTGGAAACTCCTTAGCCGCCTCCGCGCCAGCCACCCGGTCTCCTCCCAGGTCCCCCGTAGGCGGCTGGGAAGGAGGGCAGGGAAGCCTGGGGACAAGCGCCTTTTCTGCGGAGGGGGGACCCACGACCGGCCTTAGAGAGGATGGGTGTATGCTTCCTTGTCCCCAATTCAAGAATCTCCAAATGCCCGGCAGCCAAATTTACAGGACGGCAAAACCTGACTTGAACTGCAAAGAGACGGAGTTGCAGTCTTTATCCTGCTGAAATATGGACGCTTATACATTTTGCTGCAGAAATGTACCTATCTTGAGTACACGAGAGTCTGTCCTAGGTTCCCCGGGAGGTGCTGTATCATATACAATTGATGCATATTTTAGAATCTCCTTTCTAAAGTCTGAAAAATTCTGAATTTGAAAACCCATCTGGCTCCCAGGAGTCTAGGTAAGAGACTGTGGGTCTGTGTTGTGCCTCTTTTTCCCAGCAGAGTCAAGGCTCAGAGTGGGGGGGGGGGGGGGTCACAGCTGCCAATGGGCTGGTGGGTATATGTCTGAGTTGCTCTCTCTCCCTGACCTGCCTCCCACAAGACTCTGCCTCCCCTGTGTCCCACCTCCTCGCCTGTCCCTCCTCTGGGAAGCTTTTCTTGTCCACCCCAGCCAAAGCGGACCTTTCTTTCCCCGTTGGGTCCCAGAGCCCGGGCCAGTGCCTACCACTTATGGATACTTGCTGGGAGACTGGAGACCATGGTGGTGAGCGAGCGGGCTGACCGGAGGCTCCAACCCCTCAGGATCTAGCCTTGATTTGGCCACACCGCAGTGGTGTGACGTCGGACAGGTTACCTAGCTCTCTTGTGCCTCAGTTCCCTCATCTGTAAAAGGGCAGAATAATAATACTCCTCCCAGAGCGTTGGCGTGACAATTAGAGAATAAAATGCAAAACACCCATATTGCGTGGGACATACTTACACTAAAAAAACTGTTCGTTGTTTACCTGCAATTTAACGGGGTATCTTGTGTCTTTACTTGCTAATCTGACAGCTCTAGCCTGGCACAGAGATAGTTCCCGGTGTACATTAGCTGGTGTATTAATAATAAATGTTGAGTGACGTGAAAAGCTTTTTATCACAGTATTTCTATCTGCCTGATCTTTCCCCAGTAGTTTGAAGGCACTTAAAATTTTTTTTTAAAATGTCTATTTACTTTTTGAGAGAGAGAGAGAGACAGAGTGTCAGCGGGGCAGGGACAGAGAGAGAGGGAGTCACAGAATCCGAAGCGGGCTCCAGGCTCCGAGCTGTGGGCACAGAACCCGACACGGGGCTTGAACTCACAAACCAGGAGATCATGACCCGAGCCGGAGTCGGACGCTCAACTGACTGAGCCACCCAGGCGCCCCTAAAGGCACTTTAAAAGCATTCATTCATTCATTCATTCATGCATTCATTCACTTAACAATTATTTATTGGACAACTTTCATATGCGAGTCACGGTTCCAAGCCTTGAGGATAAAGCAGTGAACCAGAACTAGCCCCTACCCTCATGGAGCTTCCAGTCTGGCCAAGAAGACGAATATTAAGCGTGAATGACCCTGGACGATGAATAAGCTTTGCGACAAGCCCCAAGTAGACGTCCTGGCCAAGGACAGGCTGGGTGGGCACCCGAGCCTCAGACTTTTCCATCTCTTCCCTCTCACTCTCGCCCTCAGTGTCCCGCCTGGTGGGTGCCTGGATGGGGTGTTGGGGGACAAGGGCTCGGAGAGATGCTCTTGATCTCTGGGAAGGAGGGTCGTTGTACATGGTGGTTCCCACGGTGGGGCTGACAGCCCCGAGCCATCCACACTGTCCCCAGCCTCCCTGGGAATGGGGTGAGGTGGGAGGGATCAGGTGCGGCCGCCGAGAGGCTCCACCTGAGACCAAGGGGGATCTGGGCTGAATCGGAGCCTTAATCTTTAGGAACACTTTGTTTGTTTGTCTAGCCGGCGGGCTCTGGGTGGGCGCTAAGAGAAGGGGTTTGGGGTGAATGATTTCTCTCGAGAGGGCGGTCAGCTGGTGATGTCAGTGGAGGGGAGCGCCTTTAAAGATCAACTGACTTGACATTTGATGGATGAGGAAACGGAGCACTCGAGAGGGAAGTGACTTCTGAAGGTCACACAGATCTCTCCCGGAGGAGCTGCCACCAAAACCCAGACTGACTCCCGGGCCAGAGTCCCTGCCCTGCCCCCTCCCGGCCGCAGGCCCCATGGTGTTAAAGGAGAAGGCCGCATGAGATCACCACCTTCTCACTGGGAATCCCCAAGGAGGGGTCACCTGGGAGCCAGCAGCCCGCCCTCTCCCACAGCCCCCAGGCAAGTTTCTGGGTGGTTTGGGCCCCTGGCCTCGGTCTGCAGCTCCGAACGGGGGTTGGGGGGGGGGGCGCTGAAAGCCGACCTCAAACAACAAATGAGAAATCTGAAAAAGTTTCACTTCCCAGATTTCACTGTGGTGGCTACACTCCGGGCAGTGGGATCTGACATCCCTCATGCTCCCTCACCGGCTTCTTTTGAAAACCCTGAGGAGTTTGACTTGTGACCTACCCACTGAGGGCTCCTCCTCCCTGGTCCCCAGTGCTACGTCCTGATTCAGCACCCCCCCACACACATCCAGAAGGGGTTCCCTGAGCATGCACACCCCCCACCTCTCAGAACCACCCATCCAGCCCAGCAGTCCCCGATCCTCTGTGTGGATCCAGGCTGAGATGCCCGTGAGGGACAGGATAGAACTTTCCCCTCATGACTGTCTTCTCTGTCCCCTCTCCATGCCCAGATCCACTGCCTTGGTGAAGACCCTGCCCTCTCTTTCTTGGCAGCCTGGCAGCCCGTGAAGTCCTATGGCCTAATGTGTAGACTCTGCCTTCAGACCTCCCAAGTGCATCTGGGGCCACCACTCCCGGCTTTGTGTGGCAGTTTGAAAACGTACCCGCAAATTCTTTGGCACCGTGCCCGTCAAGAAATGGGGCCTACGTCTTCTCTCCTCGAAGCCGAGCCAACCTTAGAGAGGCCGGTGACAATAGGGGACGGCAGAAGTTATTGTGATAGGACTTCCAAGGCTAGGTCTTAAGGACACTTCAGCTTCCTTCGAGTTCTCCAGGGACAGTGACCTTTAGCGCTAGGAGCTGCCATGTAAACGGTACAAACTCCGCCATATTTGTGGAGGTGTCTGGCCAGCAGTCCCAGCCAAGGTCCGTGTGGCCAGCCAATGTCAACTACAGACAGCGAGGGGGGCTGCACTTAGGAATGGATGAGCCAGGGGGACCTGCCAGGGTGCTGGGAGCTTCTCCATCAGGGCCCCACGGGCTCAGAGGGTCAGAGCCCCCCCCCCCCCCCATCTGAGCTCACAATAGTGAGAGAGCTTGGCTCTGGAGGCTGCTCCCACCCTTCTTCTGGGCAGAGTGCTCCCACGGTCACTGGGTTAGAAGGGACCAACGATCTGGCCTGTTGAAACACGCTCACTCTCTAATCTGTGTTTCCTTTATACTCTACCCAGTAGAGTATGAACTCCACAAAGACAGGAGCTCACCGGAGTTTATCTATGTTGTAGTTTGCTACATCTCCAGTGCTTCCAACAGTGACAGTAGGTGCTCAGTGAACATTCACTGAGTAAGTAAATGGATGGATGGATGGATGGATGGTGTGTCTATTACTGTGAGGCCAGACCGGCTGCACCACTCGCTCCTCTGTGAAATGGGTGCCATGATGGGGCCTATCCATCAGGAGTGTTGGTGGTGACTTGAGAGAATGGGCCGGTGCCCCTGCCTAGAGCATTGCTGAAGTTCAGGAGGGGATTATGGGGATCGTTAGCATTACTGGTCGTCACAGGTTGAGTCTCCTTGTGACCAGAAAGACAAATCCGGGGTTTTTAAAGGCCCTTGGCCCAGGCTTCAGGGAGATGCCCAACCCATGAACATACTGGGGCTTCTGACCCTCCAAGCAGATGGGGTACCTCCTTGGGGCTCCCGTAGGCCCCCACACCCTGTGTTCCCCAAACCCAGCTCTGGCACACAGATCACCTGTTGGTCTGTGGAATCCCAGGGGCTGGGGATGGGGCCTCACCCCCCGTATCCCAGGGCCTAGCCCCACTCCTGCCCGGTGAGTGCTGGGGAAAGGACAGCGAGGAGAATGAGTTGGTCAGAGCTTCCTCTGAGATTGCCCGATACCTTCCCATCCGTCAGATTCTGACCCGAAACCCCAGAGCTTCCCTCCATGACACTGTAAGGATTACAGCCAAGAAGGTGGATCACACAGGGCCAGTTTCTTCTCAGTTTCCTCCCCAGGCGGGAGTGCCATGGGAGCCTGTCGAGAGGAAGGCGGAAGCAGTGTTAACCAGGTCGACCCTGCACACACGGATAAGGTGGCATGGCCCTCTGGGAGGCACCTGCTTTCTGCACAGCAAACACAGCAGGGAGACCGCGGAGGGGCTTGGTGGCTAATCTGGTTCCCCAAGCTCCCCACCGCCCTCCTCGTGGTTGAAGACATCCGTTAGGCAGGACCTCTCTGGTGCCCACAGAGATTATCTGCAAAGCAGCAGGGGTGAGGAGACAGGGGGCCTGCCCTCCCTCGGGCCTTCAGGTACCCGCACCTGGGTCTGTGCAGCCTCGGGCTTGGCTGGGAGGGGACCGAAGGAGAGACGGGGCAGGGAGAGATTGTTCTGCAGTTCCCGAAAAGCTAGTTTTAACCGCTGTTAACAGCTAGTTAACTTCTGACCCTCCTTGGGACCGTTCCTCCCTCCACAGTGCCCTCTGCTATGACAACCCACGGTCTCCACATCCTCTTCTTCCCCTCTCCTCGCTGCCCAGCTGGCTCGTCTTCTACCTCTGCCAGCGGGCAAGCCTGCCACATGTCGGCAAGGCTCACCTCCCTCTTCAGGCCTCTCTGTAACCCCTTTGCAGCCCTTTCTGGGGACCTTGGGGTTCTAGGGTGTCCCCTCACCTCCTGGCCCTGGTGGAGACTTCCCAGCAGCCTCCAAGAGGAGGCACCTTGGGGCTGGGAGGCAGGGAAGGGCATCCTTCTGGTTTCCCCTGTGCCTCTTACAAACCATTCCTTCTCCCCCTTCCTCCTTCAACCCCTGGGCTCATTTGAATACACCGCAACCGGCTAGATCTCCCCTGCCCCTGCCTGCCAGCACCGGGTCCACCACCTCCCGGCCACTCCCCTGCATTCTGGGGGTGCTCACCGCCGGCCTTCCACCCCAGCCTCCTTCTCAGTGACTCCAGCACTCACACGACTCCCTGTCCACACCCTGACCTCCTCGCCCCCAGACATCACTTTCTCCGCTCTGCCCAGCTGCCCACTCCCAAGGTCATACCCTACACCTTGCCTCGTTGCTAACAGTGCCATTCCTGGATTTCCACCCCGGCCACACCTCTTATCCTTCCAGGCCCCTTCTATAACCACCCCCCCCCGCCCCCACCCCCAGGAGCCCTCCCGCTCCCTCACTGGCTGTCACCCCTCTCCTTGACACCTTGGAGTCCACGGTCTACCATTTTGGTTATTCTTTTGCAACAATCCGGACTCTTGTTCCCTGCCCCCTTTGTCACGTGTGCGTGGCGGAGCCTCACCGTGGCCGAAGCCAGCTCTCTGCTTTCTCCCCACCTGCACCAGAGAAGCGGGAAGTTGCTGAGGCCATCCCACAGGCCCGCTTCCCTGGGCGCGCCTTAACCTTGGCCTTGCCTGGAAACTGCTCCCTTTCCCTGGTGTGGACATGGACAGAACTGGCTGGGCGTAGGCAGAGGGAGAGAAAGGATACAGAGAGGACTTAGACATTTCTGGCTGGAGCAGTAGGGTATGTGGTGATGCCCGTTTTCTGAGACGGGAAAGATGGGGAGAAACAGGCTGGGAAGAGAAACCGAGGCTCCTAGCCCTTGGTTCTGACAGTTTTGCCTCCCATGTGGATCTTAAGCCGATGAAAGTCTCCCACCTTTGCCGCCTCCAGCTTGAGCCTGTGGTCTTGTTAAAATACATCAATGAGAATATCTCCTCCTTAAACCCTTTTATTTTTATTTGTTTATTTTTTGAGGGGGGAGCAAAGAGAGAGAATCCCAGGAGGGGCAGAGAGAAAGGGGGAGAGAGAGAGA
This sequence comes from Panthera uncia, assembly GCF_023721935.1. Lineage (NCBI taxonomy): Eukaryota > Metazoa > Chordata > Mammalia > Carnivora > Felidae > Panthera > Panthera uncia. Next base: position 14,160,721 of record NC_064814.1, read on the forward strand.
GAGAGAGAGAGAGAGAAGCAGGGCTCACCCGAAGCAGGGCTTGGGCTCACCTGATGTGGGAATTGGGCTCACGAACCGTGCGATCATGACCTGAGCCAAAGTCAGATGCTTAACAACTGAGCCACCGAGGCGCCCCTCCTTGAACCCCTTTAATGCATCCACATCTCACTGTAGAATGAATCCAGGTATCTACACGATCTGGCTGCTGGCTTCCTCTTCTACCTCATCCCTTCCACGCCTCCGTTTCACCCCCATGGAACATTCCGGTTCTGAGCGCCTTCCTCCGCTTCTCTGATGCCCCAGGCATCGTCCCCGCCGCCGGCACCTGGACGTGTGCTGTGCGCGTGGTCTGCCCTGCTCTTTCCGTGGCTGGTGACTTCCCAGATGCCACCTTCTCGGAGGGCCCTTCCTTGAGCACACGTCCGGCCCAGCCCCCCCAGTCACGCCGCGTCACCCCCTGTCGCGTCACCGTGTTTATCATCTCTTTCAGAATTTGTCCTAATCCAAGGCCACCTCGTGCGTGTGTTGGAGTTCATTCTTTCACACCCGCTGGCGAGAGGCTCCTGGCCGGTCCAGCTTGCCTTACGTCCCTGGCACCTGGCACACGCCAGGCGCTCAATAGGTACGTGTTAAATGTATCAGTGACGGAAGGAAGGAAGCAATGGGGGGGTGGATGCATCCGAGCGTGGACGGAGGGGGTCCTTCCTCTAGGGCTGTTGTGAAGAAGAGGGGGGATACTGGGTGTGAGATCACCCTGCCCGCCTCACCCCTCACCGGGCCCAACCCCAGCTGTATCACATTCCCTCCCAGGCCCTGCCGTTCCTGCCTCCAGCCCTCGGGTCACAAAGTACCTCCCTCCCAGGATGCCTCCAGAGGGGCCGACTTGCTCGACCCCCCACAACGTTGTTCCACCCTTGCCGGATTCTTTCACAGACACTCAGGCATTGGGAAGAGCTGAGAACGAGCCTGAGGTCCCTGCCTTCGTGGCACTTACATTCTGTGGACTGATCAGCAATGGAAACATTAACCTCCCTCCAGGAAGCCTTCCCCAGTTTCTCCTCCCCGAACCGGTGCCTCTGACCACCCTCGGGTCCCTGTGCCCCGCCCCCACGGCACTCCCCACCGTGTACTGTGAATTTCCGTGGGGATCTGTCTCCACTTCGAAGCCAGGGGAACCTGGATTCTCGTCTTTTCCATCTCTTATCCTGACCGGCATGGGTCTTGGTGGGAACTGTACCTTTGGGTCGCACTCCACGGGCTGGAAAGGTGAGGCGCAGCGTTCCCGGCTGAGGGCCCTAATGGGCAGAGCCGCGTCACCGCGTGAGTGCCTGCAGGTTTGGGAAGAGCGTGGGGTGCAGGGCGGTGGGGTGAAGCCGCACGTGAGCCGCATCTTGGACGGCTGTGCGGGTTTCAAATGGGGTTCTGTAGCGCTTGTCTTGCCGAGAGATATGTCCCGATTTACTAAACCACCAAGGAAGCCGCGGACGTGGTCACATGTGCAGTCACGCCTGACCAAGTTGTCCCACTGTCCCCAGTGCCCTGCTGAAAACTCCTAATAGTTTGAAACTAAGTGTCACTGCCTCACACAGAGAGTGCCTGGCTTGGGGAACCTGTTAGGCCAGCAAGAGGTTAAGTGGGAGCTGGAGGCACTGTCATGGGTGACCTATCCATATAGGGTGGTAACGGGAACTGGGATGACTTGGGGACATCCCTAACCTTTGAGGCTGACGTCATTCTGATAACCACTCACCCACAACACATCTCGTGGTGCCAGAGAGGTAGATGAGGTCCCCAACGCAGGGCTGTGTGGCTAATACTCTTCTGCGCACACAGAAGGAACCAGCAGAGGAACCAGAATCATTCCAAGACCTGTTCATTTTTCCATGCAGCAGACTGTATAAACTCTACATGCTTGTGGCTGGGATGGGGGCAGGGTTAATCTCATGTGGGGGGTAGCATCCCACAGGAGGAGGTGTCTGAGCTGGGCATTGAAGGATGGGCAGCGTGATCTCCAGGCGGAAGGGCATTCCAGGGGAGGGAACAGCAGGCACAGACACTTGGTGTGAGATAGCAGGGCTTGCATGGAGAGCCACAGGCAGCTGGATGTGGCTCCTGTCCACTGTGTGTGCCCCGTGCTGGACCACTTCATTCCACTGATCAAACCCGTCACCCTCCAAAGTGATTTTTGTAGACGAAGGAACTGGTGCTCAGAGAGGTTAGGTAACTGGTCTCAAGTCCCACAGCCAGTGGCAGAGCTCAGGTTCAAATTCAGGTTCATCAGATTCCCAAATCTGTGCTTCCATCCGCCATGCTGAATTGCCCCATAACAGGACGCAGGACCCGAGGAGCCAGAGGTGGCCATTTGGACTTGATTCTAGAAGGCTGAGTCCCCTGAACGCCTGCCACTCGCACTCCACCTTCAAGAGCACCGTCACGTCTCAGACTTTCATTTCCTTAATGCTGTCTTTAAATGTTTTACTTTAAAAAATTTTGAGTACTTTTTCTCGGTGTATAACGTGCCTATGAAAAGGACACAGATCAATTAATTTTCACTCATGTGAAAAATGACAATTTTTCATCTAGGTCAAAACCAGAATGTTACGAGCCTCTCAGTAGCCAGCCTCAGGCCTCCAGCCAGGCACGACCCACCCCCCCCCGGAACCACCCCCCCCCCGCCCGCCTGCCACCAGGCAACCACTCTTCCAGTTGTAACAGCAGATTAGTTTTGTTTGCTTTTGAGCTCCATATAAGTGGAACCGTAAAGACCATTCTTTTCAGGGCACCTGGGTGGCTCAGTCGGTTAAGCATACGACTTTGGCTCAGGTCATGATCTCGCAGTTGATGGGTTCGAGCCCTGCATCAGGCTGTGTGCTGACAGTTCAGAGCCTGGAGCCTGCTTTGGGTTGTGTGTGTGTGTGTCTGCCCCTCCTCCGCTCACACTTTGTCTCTCAAAAATAAATAAAAATGTTTAAAAAATATTTTTAAATTAAAAAAAAAGACTTCTTGTGTGTTTGGCTCAACATTTCTTTAGTTCAATGTATTCATTCTCGCTTTTATACAGTATTACATTATATGCATGAACCAGAATGTATTAACCAGAATGTATTAATTTGGGGCCATTATGAATAGAGCTGCTGTGAACATTCTTGTGCACGACTCCCCGTGCACTCATGCACTCGTTTCTGTTGGAGTTATACCTGGCGGCTGAGCTCCTGGGTCAGAGAGTACTTTGGGTACGTCCTGCTTCAGTAGATATGGCCAACGTCCCAAAACAGCTGTCACAGTTTACAGCCTAGTATCAGTGAATCAGAGTTCCAATCTTTCCACATCCTCGCCAACATTTGATACTGGAAGTCTTTTTCATTTTGGTCCTAGTGGCCATCCGGGGATCTCAAAGTGGACTTTTCATTCACGTTTCTCTCATGATTAAGGCGCTTGAGTGTTTCCAAATGTTGATTGGCCACATATAGCCTCTTTTTACGAAGTATTTAAGTCTTTTGCTCATTTTTCTGTTTGATTTTTAATTTCTATTCATTTTTCTTTTTTTCCTTAAAATTGTTTTTTTACTTTATTATATATACATTTTTATTGAGAGAGAGAGAGAGCAATAGTGTGCATAAGCAGGGGAGAGGGAAAGGGGGAGAGAGAGAGAGAGAGAGAGAGAGAGAGAGAGAATATCCCAAGCAGGCTTCATGCTCTGTGTGGAGTCCGACTCAGGGCTCGATCCCACAACCCTGGATCATGACCCCAGTTGAAATCAAGAGCTGGATGCTCAACCAGCTGAGCCACCCAGGCGCCTTATTGATTTTTCTTTTCTTTTTTTTTTTTTTAATTTTTTAATCCTTATTTATTTTTGAGAGAGAGAGAGAGAGAGAAAGAGACAGTGTAAGCAAGAGAGGAACAGAGAGAGAGGGAGACACGGAATCCAAAGCAGGCTCCAGGCTCTGAGCTGTCAGCATAGAGCCTGATGTGGGGCTCGAACTCATGGACCGTGAGATCATGACCTGAGCTGAAGTCGGGTGCTTAACCCACTGAGCCACTCAGGTGCCCCTGATTTTTCTTTTTGATAAGAGTTCTTTATATATTCTGGATATTAGTCCTTTGATGGATATATGGCTTGTAATAAATGAATATGAATATTTTCAGTTATGCTAATAACTGAAAAATCCATATCCTATGTCATAGGTAGTAGGTGACTGGAAAATACGTGAAATAAAAATAAGACAATGTCATTACATTCTAGCTCAAAATCTGCTGGCAGCAAGGCTAGAGTCCTGATCCCTGTTAAGTGACTAGCAAGTGAAAAAGACGCCAAGGCGGGAAAGAATTAGAAAAGAAATAATTTTTGGAACCTACCCTGCACTAGGCACTGGGAAAGACTTCCTGGAGGAGGGGGCATGGAGCTAGAGAATGGGCGCAGGGCTGATGACAGAGAGGGAATGGCTTAGGCAGGGGTGTGGAGAGGGCTGGAGCAAGCCAGAGGACGGGGAGCCTGGGACTGGGTTAAGATCATGAAAAGTGGCTTGAATTCAGAAGGTGATGGGTCAGCGTAGGTTTTGAGGATAATCCAGCGACTCAGCGCTGTTCCACCATCAGACAGGGGCCAGATCCCTGGGAATGCTGCTTCTCTTCCTGGCCCTCAGGGTTAGCAGGTGCCTCACGCAGTAAGTGCCCGCTTTGCGTTTCACAAAGACAGGCTCTATACAGCCCATCGCGCTTAATCAGCCCGGCGTTTTGGGGGCCAGCGAAAGGCGGAAGGCGGCTTGCAGGGAGGCGTGCAAGAGGGGAACAGAGTATGGGGAGGGAGGGCTTACACATGTTCCAGGGTCCTGGGAGAGTTCCCTGGGACAAGAGAGCAATTGTCCTGGGCGGGACAGGGTGGATGCGACAGAGGTGCCAAGGCCCAGCCCGGTGGTCTGAGCTCAGAGCCCCCCTCTGAGAGGGACCCCTGGGCAGGTGGAGGGCCAGAACCTCTTCCCCCTGCACCACACCTGCCTACTTCCTCGGGTTCAGGCCTCTCCTCAGCAGCTCCTCCGCATACTTTATCAGCCTCATTCCCCGGTCTTAAGGCTCAAGGCTGCCCTGAAACTTGGGGCTGGGGTCTGGAGGGGGATAAGACCCTAAAGTTCTCTTGGTTGGCGCGTACAGCCGCCCAAAGTGCCTTGGATCCCTGCCTAGCGCTCAATGTGGAGAATCAGCCTTTGGACAGAAGACCTCGGGCGCCCCCTATTGTCAGCCGCGCTCCCACAAGCCGCATCACGTCGTCCCTGTGGCCGACCCTGAGGCAAGGGGCCTGGAGCCATCTAGGGCTGTTTCCAGAGGCGGGGAGCCCTTGCAGGGATGGAAGTCTGACTTGCGAGATTTACCTGGACCCCAGCAGCTTCCTAACTGGTCTTCTTCCCTCCATCATCCGCCCACAGCTGGGAGAACCTCTTTAGAAGTGTATTTGTGGAGTACAAGCAGTGAACTGATACTCAGGAGGACTTGAATGGCTCTTAAAGGCATTACACGGAGCGCAAAAAGCCAATCTCGAAAGGTGCATAATTTATGATTCCATCTATAGAACTTTCTCGAAATGACATAATTAGAGAGATGGACAGCTGACAAGGTTGCCAGGCATGAGGGAAGGGGAGGCAGGGTGTGGCTGTAAAGAGGCAGCATGAGGGATTTCTTTTAAGGTGATGGAACAATTCGGTATCTTTTAATTAATTAATTAATTAATTTAATGTTTATTTTTGAGAGAGGGAGAGAGAGAGAGAGAGAGAGAGAGACAGTGTGAGTGGGGAAGGGGCAGAGAGAGAGAGGGAGACACAGAGTCCAAAGCAGGCTCCAGGTTCTGAGCTGTCAGCACAGAGCCCGACATGGGGCTCGAACCCACAAACCCTGAGATCATGACCTGAGCCGAAGTCAGACGCCCAACCGACTGAGCCACCCAGGGGCCCCTGATATCTTTTTTTTTTTTTTTAATTAATTTATTTATTTTTGAGAAAGAGAGAGAGTGCAAGCAGGGGAAGGGCAGAGAGAGAATCCCAAGCAGGCTCCACCCCGTCAACGCAGACCCTGATGCAGGGCTTGAACCCACAAACGGCGAGATCATGACCTGAACTGAAGTCGGACGCTTAACCGACTGAGCTACCCAGGCGCCCCGGAACAATTTGGTTTTTTGACTGTGGTGGCGGTTATACGAATCTATACATGTGATAAGAAATGTCATGGGATTATACACAAAGACGGACGAAAAAGGAGTGCACATTAAGAAAGGAGGAAATGGAGTGAGTCTAGTTCGTCCCATGGTGCTGATCACGTTCCTGGTTTTCAGAGCACATTGCAGTTACCAAAGTTGCCACTACCACGGGGGGGGGGGGGGAAGCAAAGGGAGGGGCACACAGGACCTCTCTGTACTATTTGTGTAACTTCTGGTGAGTCATCATTCTTTGAAACGAAAAAGTTTATGAGAAGAAGAAAAAGCCCACCTGGCCTTATCATCCACCTGCCCATTTACTCAGGGCGCAACCCAGTGGCCTGTGGGGGATGGAGTCCATGAAGGGAAGTCTTTCAACTCTTTGAATAAATCAACCCCTCCTCGGAGGCTGGCGACAGCGAAAGAATATCCCCTCCCGGAAGGTGCAGGGGACGGGACCTCCCAGCCCTGATTCTACCGGATTCGTCAATGGGTCCCCTCCTGTACCGGCCTGAAGGGGGCGCTCTTCTTCTGATGCTCTGGCCCCCAGATAGAGCCTTCCTGTAGCACTGCTGGGACTCAGGCTCAAGTCATGAAAAAACACTGCTCTGGAGCTCTCGGAAACAAAAGGGTCACAGTCCCTTGTGCCGTCCTGCCCGCCTGGTATTCTGGCTGCACATGGAGGGACCTCAGGGCACTTCTGCCTCTGGCTGCCCCTGGGCCTGCTGCTGAGGCTCTCTTACCCCAGGACCCAGGACTATTCTCAGGCCTGAGGAATGAAGAAGATAGCAAGGCCTCCCAAATGTTCCTGTACCAGCTTCTGGGCCATGTACATTGCACCCCTCTCACTTTATAATCATAAGAAGTCTCCGAGGTGAGCATGAATGCCCTAACCTTACAGATAAGCACACTGAGGTGAACCGCTGGCCTCAGATTACTTGGTAGAAAGTGACAGAGCTGGGATTTGAACTCTGGCTGTCTGCTTTTTCATGTATTGCCTCATCAACAAGTATTTATTGAACACTTGTCACGTCCCAGGCACTCTGCTGGGGCTAGGCTTACAAAGGTGAGCTTACAAAGACGATACCGAGGTTTATAGGACCACAGAGGGCAGACAACAATAAATAATCATGGTATGTATCATAAAATGACAAGCTGAGATAAGAGAAACACGTGGGTCTCGACGTATAACAAAGAAAGCTGACCTAGCTGGGTATTAGGAGGAGATGCCTAAGGAAAGGTTACCTGAGCAGAATGCAAAAAGATGACGAAGGCAAAGGGGAAAAGAGAACTGAAGAGAGGGTACAGCACATGCAAAGGCCCTGGGGCAGGAAAGATCATGAAACCTTTGGGAAAGGTGTAGTTGTAGTGCAGAAACCAGGAAAGCAAGTAAGGCACAGGCCCAGCAAGTTTTTTACTGAGTGTTTACTCCAGCCAGACTCTGTTCTCAGAACCTCAAAAGTAGTATCTCACGTAATCTTCACAATTACCCTAGGAGATTGGTACTGCTATCAGCATCCCCATTTTCTAGATGAGAAGATACAGAGGGCTGAGTCAATTTCTCAGAAGCATCTAGCAGGGATATTGTGGAGCTTAGGTTTGAATCCAGACAAAGGGGATTCCAGACAAATCCAGAGCCCGTGCTCTGAACCACTGAGCTATACTGCCCCACGAGGAGAAGCTAAGGAGCCCGCAGGGGACAAACCAGGCAGAGCCCTGGAGGCCATGTTAAAGTTTGTGGTCTTTTCCTAAAATGAGCAGAAACGTTTTTAAGCAAGATGATGATATCATCAGGTTAATCAGGTTGTTATTTTTTTTAAGTTTATTTATTTATTTTGAGAGAGAGCAAGCAGGGGAGGGGCAGAGAGAGAGAGGGAGAGAGAGTATCCCAAGCAGGCTCCACACTTTCGGTGCAGAGGCCCCACGCAGGGCTCGATCCCATGAATCATGAGATCATGACCTGAGCCGCGGTCAAGAGTGGGTGCCTAACCAACTGAGCCATCCAGGCGCCCCTATTAGGTATGTAATTTTAATTTTTTTTTAACGTTTATTTATTTTTGAGACAGAGAGAAACAGAGCATGAACAGGGGAGGGGCAGAGAGAGAGGGAGACACAGAATCGGAAGCAGGCTCCAGGCTCTGAGCCATCAGCCCAGAGCCCGACGCGGGGCTCGAACTCACGGACCGCGAGATCGTGACCTGAGTCGAAGTCGGACGCTTAACCAATTGAGCCACCCAGGTGCCCCTAATTTTAATTTTTTTTTAATGTTCACTTATATTTGAGAGAGAGAGAAACACACAGTGTGAGCAGGGGAGGGGCAGAGAGAGAGGGAGCGAGACACAGAATCTGAAGCGGGCTCCAGGCTCCGAGCTGTCAGCACAGAACCCAACACGGGGCTCGAACCCATGAACCTTGAGATCATGACCTGAGCTGAAGTCGGACGCTTAACTGACTGAGCCACCCAGGTGCTCCTCAGGTTTGTCATTTTAAATGAGCGTGGGTGGGGCGGGGGAAAGAGGATGTGGGAAGGGGGGGCGTTGCTGGGAGGCTGCTGCAGTGGTCCGGGCAGGAGATGTGAGCCCCCGAGACTAGGTGGGACTCTCGTTGGAGAGAAGTGGGTGGATGTGAGAGGTACAACTGACAAAACGGGGACATAGATCAGGTGTGGAGGGTGGAGAGAGGGGGAGAAAGAGCGAGAAGGCCATACCCCCAGGTTTCTGACTTGCCCAGCTTGGAGGGTCATGCAGCCATTTCACTGGGCGAGGGCTGGGTTTGGGGAAGGTCATGAATCTAGTCTGAGGACGGGCGCAGGCAGATGTCAGGTTGTTAGGGAGACACAGGGGTCTGGAGCTTCTGGGAGCAGTCAGGCCTGGGGCTATGGATGAGCAAGGCCCCGATGCCGTGGGTGTGGGTCGCGTCACTCAGGGAGCGAGTACAGAGGGAGAGGAGGCGCTGGGTCCGAGGACGCTGACCTTTCCAGCTGGGCGGAAGGGAATGAGGTGCTGTGGCCGGAGTGGGAAGGCCCAGGGGGAGGTGGCGGTGTGCAAGCCGAGACCAAGAGAATGTTTCCAAGGAGGGGGTGGTCAGCAGAGATCGGTGCTCCCAAGGGAACGACTGATACGAGGACCCCCCCCCACGTCCAGCAGTTATCGAGGTGGGATCGTTGGGAAGTTTAGGGGGCAAATTCGGGAGTCTGATGGTGTGTGGGGGTCAAAGCATGAACAAAGGCAGCAAATGGAGGGAGGAAAGAGCTGGCTGGATGTTGCAGTGGATGCCCCGGGGGGCCTAGTTCCCCAGGGGTGGCGGGGTTGATTGCCGACAGTTCCCGTCTGAGCCGCTCTCTAGGACATGCCTTGGGCTGAAGAGTCTCTTTGCCTAAATTCATGGGCCTTCCCCCCTCCCCCCTCCCAAGACGGGCCTCATCCAGCGACTGGACGACGAGGTGGTTAATAAAGGTCTGGCCCCCTTGCCACGACGTGGGACAACACTGAGGCTGTCCCAGCTCAAGAGCTTCCCTAGGGGTCGGCGGAGGCTGGGAGGGGCCTGTATCCCAGCTCAGTTTCCCCTCAGCCTGATCCTGAGGCCTTCATCCCCCGCCCCCTCCCCCACCGGGTGTGGCTCCCCAGTGAGCTTCCTTCTTTCCATTTCCTGGGGAGACCCACCTGAGACAGCAGTTCAATGAGGAGGAGAGAAAGGTGGCCAGTGATAGTGGCTACCTTCTGGAAAAGGGAGGAGATTAGCTGTGCCCTGGAGTGACGTCTGCTCTGAGGTTCCCCGGGGGCCGGGAGGCGAGGGAGGGAGGATGCGGTGAGCCAGCTGTAAGCTTTGCTGGTGGGACGTTGAGGGTTTCCATCATTTCTGTGAGGTAGAGGTGAGGCCATCTGGAGAGGGAGAGAGAGCGAGAGCGAGAGAGCCAGAGGGAGAGCGAGAGTGAGAGGAGGCGGGGAGGGCCAGAGGTTTGAGGAGAAGGAGTCTGTGGAGCAGTGGTTGCGGAAGGTGGGAGAGAACAGAAACCCTCACACGTTGCTGGGGAGAGTGTAAAATGATTCAGCCACCGTAGAAAACCGTAGTTTTGGTTCCTCCAAAAGTGAAACGTAGAGTGACCATCTGACCCAGCAAGTCCCCGCCTGGGTGGGTACCCCAGGGAATTAAGACGTCTGTGGTTGGTCTGAATGATTGTGTTCACCACCCCCACCCCCCACCCCTGCAATTCATAGGCCAAAGCCCTAACTCCCAATGTGGTGATACTTGGAGGTAGGGCCCGGGAGGACAGGGGGCCCCCACGATGGGATTCGTGTCCCTGTAAGGTAAGGAAGAGATGATCTCTTTCTCTCTCTGCCCATGAGCACACGGCAAGAAGGCAGCCGTCTTGCAAGCCAGGAAGGCAGCCTGATCGGAGACTTCCAGCCCCAGAGCTGTGAGAAACAGTTTCTGTTGTCCGGGCCACCCAGTCTGTGGCATTTTGTTACGGCAGCCCACGCTGAGACGGCGTGTCCACGTAAAACCTTGGACACGAGGGCTCACAGCAGCAGCATCCACAATGGCCCCAAAGTGGAAACCACCCAAATGTTCACCGATTAGTGAACGCATAAAGAAATGTAGGGGCGCCCGGGGCGGCGCAGTCGGTTAAGCGCCAGACTTCGGCTCAGGTCATGATCTCACCGTTCGAGTTCGAGCCCCCAAATCGGGCTCTCTGCTGTCAGCGCAGAGCCTGCCTCGGAGCCTCCGTCCCCCTCTCTCTCTGCCCTTCCCCCGCTCGCATGCTCTCTCGCTCTCTCTCTCTCTCAAAAATAAATAAAATATTAAAAAAAAAAAAAAGGAATGTCCATCCAATGGTATTTATGTGGCCGTGAGGGGACAGGTAAACACATGCTGGCCAGCAGCCTAGTGGGGAAGCACAATTGCAAATGCCCGCATGTGCTGAGAGCTGGGGGGAGGGGGGAGCTGAGAGGAGGAGGAGGAAGAGGCAGGTGAAGGGGAGGGAGGAAGGCAGGGCAATTTGCTGGGTCACCAGATGAGAGATCGAGGGGGAGGGGGACGGGAGGCAGTCAGGAGGTAGAAGACAAGGACCAGCGGGGAGGGGAAGGGGACTGGTAAGTGGAGGGCGAGGCCCAGAAGCAGGGAGAAGGGCTGCTTTCAGAGTTTTGCAGCAGGCAGGTGGCTCTCAGGGTGTGTGGGAGCCATCCTTGCGGGCGGCCGTTTGCACTTGGAACTCAGGGGAGAGGGGTCCAGGCTGGTGAGAGATTTTTGGGTGACCCACGTGCGGGCCTGGTGACTGAGTCCCCAGAAAGGAATGGATGAGGGCCCTTAGGGAGGGTGGAGGGGAGAGAGCAATGGGCTGACGGCAACCCCCCCCCCCCCCCCCAAGGGGGCATCGCTGTTTCCAGAGTGGGCAGAGACCCACGAGGCGGCAGGCAGAGGAGCAGCGTGCTTCGTGGGGGGACAACAGGCACTTCACGTGTCCACTTGCATGAGGACTGGGCATTGTCCGCCGGGCTTGGCAACCAGGTGGGCACTGGTTTTTTTCTGGGGCAGCTTCAGGGGCAGATGCCCGGCTATAGCAGGATCTGGAGCATCTGCTCAGAGGGGGCAGGCTGGGGAGAGAGCCCTCAGTGACAGCCCTTATCAGCGGTGCTACTGTCCCTTATTTTTAGGTCTGTCTCCCAACCAGCTGGTGCTTCAAGAGGGCAGCTACTATTTTTATGTATCTTTCTTTGTGTCTCCAGACACAATCCAATTCGTTCCAAATATATTCAGGGAGCACCTGCCGTGCTCCCGTGCCCTGTGCGGGGTGTTGAGGATTTATGGCGGGTGTTGAAGCTCCGGGCAGGGCTCTGTCACCAAGCTGCCATGTGACCTCAGGTGAGTTAGGACATCGTCTCTCTAGGAGTTTCCTCACTGGCAGTGGGTGATTTCTGAAGCTCCTCCCGGTGGCTGATTCTGGAAATTCTCTGCCTGCTGCTACCTTGTCTGCTCACCAAGGCGTCGACAGGGTCAGGAGCCTGGGGTGGGGTGAGGATGGTCAGGGGAGCGGATGCTTCCCAAGACCTCCCTGCCCAAGGGTCCTCCTGCCACAGCCCCTTCCCCCCCCCCCCGCCCCTGCTCTTTTCACAGGCACACCCTGTCTCCTGCCCGCCTTTCCTGCGTCACCTCTCACACATGCTCACTGGTTGTATGGGCTCTAGTCACAATGGTCTTTTCAGATTTTTTAAAAGTTTATTTATTTGGGGGGGGGGGCAGAGAGAAAGGGAGAGAGAGAGAATCCCAAGTAGGATCTGTGCTGTCAGCACAGAGCCTGACGTGGGGCTCAAACCCTCCAACCGGGAGATTCTGACCTGAGCTAAGTCAAGACACTTAACTGACTGAACCACCCAGGCACCCCCGTCTTTTCAGATTTTGTTCTCTCCACAAGCCTTCTTGCCTCAGAGCCTTTGCACATGCTGTTCCTCTGGCTGGACACCCTTCCCTTAAGTTCTCATCTTGTTGACGTCTCTTGATTCTTTAGTGCTTAGCTCAAATGGGGCTTCTACAGAAGCATCTCAGGCTCCTGAGGGACAAACGCCTTTAGGGCACCCTGCATTTTTTCTTAGCTTTTGTACACAGTAATGTAACCACGTAATCAGTTGTTTAACCTCTGTTTAGTTCTGTCCTTAGGCCTGGGTGAGAGGAATCCTTGCCCTGCTGTGGATCCTCTGCTTTAGAAGGTTCTACTCTTGACCCCCTTTCTCTCTCCACACAGGATGAGGAATCTGTGGGACCCCTTGGAGCCCAGGCCCTTCCCTTTGGACCCTGCTCCCGATATGCAAGACCCCAGAATTCCCTGCCCAAGTGGCCCCAGGCCCATTCCCTTAAGGGTGGACCATGCGGGTGGCCACAGGACAGCAGGAGCCAGCTTTTCTCGTGCCAACACACCCGGGCACAGAACTCAGAAGAGTCACAGAAGTTTACATTGGAACCTGGTCATTAGGTCATTATGAACATGTATTTACCAAAGTAGGAGAATAGAACATATTTTTATTTAACAGTTATATCTTGATTTGTAACTTTACAATATTTCGATGCATGGGGTGAGGCCTCCGTTTGTACTCTTGTCCCGGCCCTGCTGGCATGTGAGGTGGGCTTGGGTCGGCCACCGGGCCAGGTGCTCCACCAGAGCGGTGGCGTGGGTGGCACCCCCCGCCCCAGCACGCAGTGCCCGGCACGGAGGAGAAGACAATAAATATTGGCTGTGAGAAACTGAGACGATCCGGGTGAAATGCTTGGCGTGGCGCAAATGTCAATAAATATCTGTTCCTATTGTTTGTCGAAGAAATGAACCGTAGCTGGGGAGGGGGGTGGAGGGTGGGGCGAGACCCACAAACTGAGGTGGTTTGTGTATGAGGAGGGAGAGGGCATTGCTGCCCCTGGGGCTCACGCTCCCTTTCCAGAGGCTGTACCCCCCTTCCCCCAACCCTGCAGGCCTCTCCCAGCTCTTTATGACCAGGTGGGCGCCAGGCAGGCGTGCCGGGCGGCCAGGGCGCTGAGAGGGGCTGGGGACCCCTTGCCAGTGCTAATTCCCCCTCCCCCAGCTGGGGCGGGTTTCCCCTCTGCGCTGAGGGTCTCCCAAGGCCCAGACACAACCTACCTTCATTTCTTTTGCTTTCCCCGTAAGCCCACGATGGGGTTTGGAGGAGAGGGATAGTTTGGAGGAAAGGGCCTCCTAGGAGGCTGTGCTGTGCTGCGAGAGGAGCCTGAGCTGGGCAGTCCGACCCATCACCCCCACGGGACCCTGAACAAGTCACTTTGCCTCTGCCTCGGTTTCTTCATTTGTAAAACGGGACTGTGTGTGGAAACGGTGCATGGCAGGTGGCCAGCGCAGGGTATGCGCTTAGCGAATATGGAGAACCCTTGCTCAGAACACGAGTGGATCAGGGAGGGCAGAGGCCTGGATCAGGAAAGCAGATGAAAATGGCCCACAGTCAGCCACTGAGAGTCAGGCAGGAGCTGCGCCTGAGGCAAGGCAGGGCAGTGGGGAAGGAAGGAAGGTGTATGTTGTTGCTTCATGACCCACACAGGGCTGGGGCCCCACAGGGAGGGTGTCCTTGAAGGCCTGACCAGGTGCAGGCCTGAAAAAGCTGAGAAGCCCCTCATCCCAAGTCCTCCCCCGGGGCATGGCCCATCTGGGAAATCAAACTCACCCCCACAATTCTCTCTCTCTCTCTCTTACACACACACACACACACACACACACACACAGTAGGTGTCTATGTAATAAAGAACCGAACCCAAAGAAGCCCCAAACAAGACAGGCCAGGGCGGTGGGGGGGGAGGGGGGTGGTGCGGGGGGGAATCACATTTTGCAAACTGCCCACCAGGGGTCACCATACTGCACCCAGTGGCGCAGATTTCACATCCGCCTGCGGACCGATGGGAGGCGGAGGGTCTCACAGATAAGAGTTTGGCCAAGCGGCCTCCAACCGTCCAGCTTCTGAGGTGGGACCACTGTCGCGGTCCCCAGTCCCAGGTCCGCAGCGCCAGCGTCGGGGGTGAGGGTGGGGTCGGCTGTCAGTGCGGCCGGAAGATGTCTGAACACCGCTGCAGGATGAGCTCCACCACCTGACTCTGGAACACCATGGTCATGGGCATGCTGGTTTCCTCAGTCTCGGGCCGCAGCAGCGTGGGCCCGAACACTATGGCCACGCTCTGCACGGACATGCGGTTCTGATCGCCGTGCTCGATCACCCTGCGGGGGGGGAGTGGGGTGGGGAGGGAGGCCATCAGGGCCCAGAGCTGGAGGGGGCGCGGGGGGGGGGGTCCGCCAGCACCTGCCTCCCCATTTCCGCGCGGCTCGCCGGCTCACCGGCACAGGTGCTGAAAGAGCAGCCGCAGCGTGTCGTGGTTGGGGGCGGGCAGCGAGCGCACCAGGTCCCGCACACGGCGGCTGCGCTGGGCCTGGTCCGGCAGCTCTAGGGAAGGGAGGGTCGGCTCGGCCAGGGGAACGGAGGGGCTGAGTCCCAGTGGGGAGAGTGGGGGCGGGGTCCAGCCAAGGGGGTGCCCGAGGCAGGCCGGCCCCACCCCAACCCCGTCCCCCCCACCTCCCCCAGGCGCTCACTGATGGCCTCGATGAACTGGCGGAAGTGCGAGAAGGGAAAGAGGGGCTCCGGCAGCTCTCGAAAGAAGAGCTTCAGGGCGCCGGTGATCACGTGGACGTCCTCCCAGCGCCCGTCCTCCAGGTCCAGGCGCTCATCTGCCACACGGCGATGGGGGAAGGAAGGTTGGGGGGGTGGGGAGGAAGAGGCGGTTAGCACCCCTTTGCGCCTTCAGGCCCTGGGGTCGGGGACGGAGGACGGGCCTCACCGTGGTCCACCTTATAGCGCAGCTTCTGGATGGTGGCCAGGTTTCCACTGATGCGGTACAGGCCGTCGATGTCCAGCCCTGGGGCAGACGGAGGCGCTGACCTCGGGTTTGGTGGGATGGGTCTAAAGCTCCCGCTATGGCTCCTACCCAGGGGCTCCCGTCCTCCCTCCGCCGCCCTGCGCCCGCCCAGGGCTCTCCGCCAAGCGGCCCCGGAGGGAGGCCTCCGGGCGCCGCGCGTACCCCGGGCCTCGACGGTGCGGATGCACTGCTGTACGAAGCGCGGCACCGAGCTCCTCTCGCGTTCACACAGCGCGGCCAGCGCGCAGCCGAACACCTGGTCTGGGGGAGAGGCCCGTCAGCGCTGCCCGGCCCCCCAGCCGCCGGCGCCGCGCTCGCCGGCTCCCTCCCGTACCTTTGATGTAGCCCTTCTCCCGCAGCGACTGCAGCGTGGGCCGCCTCAGCAGGAACTTGCGGAGCTTGTGCCGGACCTTGCTCAGGTCGCTCTCCGCGGTGGCTGCGCCTGGGCACGGGCATGCGGGGCCGAGTCGCTCGGTGGCGCCGGGACTGGCCGGGTGGGTCGTCCCCTGTTCCCCACCCCCTGCCCCCAGGAGACGCCCTCCGCCCCCCCCCCCCCCCCCGCGCGCACCTGCAGTGGGCCGCGCCTCACCCTCCAGCCAGCTTCCCAGGCGCTCCCTGGACCCGAAGTCCGCGTTGCTGCTCTCGCTTTCCTCCTCCGGGGGCAGGTCTGCGGACTGGAATCACGGGGCCTCAGAGTGGCAGAGCCCGGTGCCAGCGGGAGGTCCATCTGGGCTGGGGCGGGGACCCCGACGCCCCTCCCATTGGCCCTGGTGACTCCCAGGCAGAGTGCACTGTTCCCTTCCCCGGTTAACCTCCCCTGACCTCCTTCCACCAGGGGAATCTCAGAAACTTCACCTCCCTTGGCTGCTTGGAAGCCCTTCAGCTGTTGGAGACAGTTATCCTGTTCTCTCCCACTCTTTCTTATCCTGGCCCCCCTTTCCCGTATTTTCCTAGCTCCTCTGTGCACACTCCACTAGGTTAGCATTCCTCAGTATGTGGCTCCTGGTTCTGAACTTGCAGTTCCAGCTGAGGCCTCAGCACTGCCCACAACTGCACCAGCATCACCGCCCTAGATCTGGATTCCTACCTCTAGTAATACAGCCAAATTCTGTACCCCCTGCTGGCTCCTAGGGAAACGAGGGTCAAAAGGCCCCAGGTTGTTCCCAGGTGAATAGCTGTCAGAGGAGGTCTGTCCTGACTCTATGTAATTAATTTTTTGAACCTAAAAAAATAGTCGACTCTTCTTTAACTTTAAAATTTTAATAGCTTAAAATTTTATCTTGTGGTTTTAGCCTGTCGTTCTAGTACAGAGGCTCTTTCTTGGGTACTTACTTTTCTTCCAGCCTCCCTTGAAACAGGACATTCCTCTAGGCTCTGTCTCCACCCCTAGGAGAACCCTCCTGCAGGGCCAACCCCTGCAACCCCACAGGCTGGATTTGCCTACTTATGAGAGACTATTTCTTCGGCGGCCCATCTGCAGGGAGGGACATTTATCCTCAGATGCCCGACCCACAGTGGGCCCAGCTGCTCTGTGTAACGGCCGACCCACCAGCCCCAGAGGCCCCCGGGCTCTGCTTACCAGCTCCTGGATGCCCTCACCGATGGCCTTGTGCCAGGTGCTGATAATGGCCTCTGAGTCGTGCTGGATCAGGTACTCTGAGCCATCTCGGCTCCGTAGCTGGAGAGACAAGTCACTCAGTCATCTCTGGTTCCCTGGGCCTACCCCGGAGCAAGGCCTTAGCGGGGGGAGGGGGCGGCAGAGAAATGGTGGACATGATCTGTCCTTGTCCCCAGGAACTGAAGGCATAATAGAGCAAGGGCCTCACCCCGGGGGCCGAGGCATTCCACTTTGGAATGCCTTATGCAGTAAGTGACAGCATATCTGTTACAGATGGGCAGACCAGGGGCCTCTCAAAACAACATCCATTCATATCTGAAAGTTTCATACAGAAGGAAAGGCTATATTGTACGTATACGTAGCAACAGATTTCACAAAACGTTCATCCTGTTGAATGCACAGGCAAGCTGAGCTGCCCCAAACTAGCTGTTTTTGGAGGACTATTACTGAAGTTTCCTGTGGCTCTGGAGTGACAAGGAAGACTGACTGTGAAAATTTGCCCGGCTCATCTACCTTGGCCATGATATAGAATCTGGGGCTGTCTCTTGAGAAAAATCCTAGAGGAGCCTGCAGGCCACCCCTGAATGGAGGGAGGATGGCCACCTGCGGCCAAGAAGCAGAAGCAGGGGGCTCCTCCGCTTCCGTTCAAGACTGTCAGCCTTTCCAACAGCTTGAATAACTTCCACAAGTACCATCTGCCTTCCAGTTCTTGCCAGAAAAGACAGCTCAGAAGCATTTATTCAGAAGCTTTCATCAAAAGCCAAGTCAGAGGGATGACATTTATAGAGCACTGGTTGAAGGACGTCCCTTTAGGTCAGGGAAGGGACATGCACAGCAAAGTGACGTTCTCCGGTCTGGCACCCGGGACAGACATTGCTAATTGGTCACAGCACTTGATGCTGCTAAGCCTGGAGAAGGTTCCAGACGGACTGACTGAGCAGAGTAGCTCATGAGATCAAACTGGTTTTCCAAGCCTGCTCTGTGGATAAAACTGGTTCTAGAACTGTGCGAAGCTTGGTGAAAACTACATGCTCAAGTGCCTTGCAGAACTGCATTTTCTGAGCTGAATGGTAAGGTTATGCTCGTGGCTTTTCTCATGTTACCTGAAGCAGCTAAACTAGAATGGAGCTGCACACTAAAAATTGCTTCGGGAGCTAAGGGTTAGGGGGAGCGCCTGGGTGGCTCAGTTGGTTAAGTGTCTGACTCTTGATCTCTGCTCAGGTCACGATCTCACAGTTTGTGAGTTCGAGCCCCGCGTCGGAGCTCTGTGCTGACAGCTCGGAGCCTGTGATTCTCTCTCTCCCTCTCCCTTTCCCTCTGCCTCTTCCCCACTCACACACATGTGCACGCTCTCTCTCTCTCTCCAAATAAATAAATTAAATTAAAAAAAAAAAAGAGCTGGGGCGCCTGGGTGGCTCAGTCAGTTGCATGTCCAACTTCAGCTCAGGTCATGATCTCGCGGTTCATGATTCGAGCCCTGCATCGGGCTTGTTGCTATCACCCTGTCAGCTCAGGGCCCACTTCAGGTTCTCTGTCCGCGCCCCCGCCCCCCGCCTCTCCCCCACTCTCTCTCTTGAAAATTAAATAAAATATAAAAAAAAAAGAGCTAAGGGTTAAGAAAGAGCTTTGATTTCCCTCAAAGTTGGGGAAAGCCCCCCTCCCTCATCAATAAGAACTATGTAATTTTTTTTTTTTTTTTTAGCAACAACTTAGCACCTGTACATCAGCTGCCTCCTGATGCCTCTCCACACTGACCCCTTCCTCTGACTTGTTGTGGCTGGTGCTGGCTTCTCAGTGGATTTTACCAGCTCACCACACGTGTTCTTGTTGTGAGCTGCCTCAGAACTTTTGGGGACGGAGGTGAGGGTAAAGGCAGTTTCAAAGCAAGACCACATGTGGGCAGTGGAATGTGTGGTACCATAAGGGTCCTTGCCTGGGCCCCACGTGGCCTCTGTCTTCCTGCTAGGGGAGCCTGGGAAACTGGGGACCCAGCATATTCACTGAGGACCCAGTTCAGCTGGAAGCTGGGCTCTGATCAGCCAGAGCAGGTTTCCAGCCTAAGTGAGTAGTGGGGGACAGGGAGTCTCCTGTCTGGGATGAGGGCCGCCTTTCTAGGCATGAGTTTCATTCCGCAGAGACCCCTGCTTCTCAACACCCTCTAGAGCCAAGAACTTGAACCCAGTTCCTGGAGAGGGAACTGCAGAATCCGTGATGCCAGAAACGCTGTGGGCGGATGCCTGGGGTGGGGGCAACTTTGGCTTTGAGCCCTGAGAATTCCAGTCCCACTCTCCCCAGGTCCCCCTTCTTGAGGCTTGCCTAATGAGGGTCTCAAGCCATCAGTAAGCCCCTTCTCCTTCTCCCAACCCCTATCACTCACCTCCAGCACATTCTTCCTGCTAGATTTGTCTTTGGGGGCCCAGGAGAGAGAGGCCCCCCTCAGATCCACTGTGTACTCAGGGGTGGAGAGCTTGAGAGGCTGCCTCTGTGGGAGAGGGGAGAAGGATTGGGGGGAGCACAGTTACCAGGAGCCCTCAGCTCAGACAGGCCTGCCAGGGCTCCTGGCTCCAGGGACAGGATGGGGAAAGCGGGCCCAGGGGTTCCTAGAACCTAGAGATCCTGGACTGGCTGGTCCTTTGCTGCCTGCTCACCCAGGAGGAGAGGAGAAAGGAGCACAGCTCTCATCCCCAGGAGCAGGTGTGCCCAGTCCCCAGTCTGCCTGCCCACCAGGCTGGGGAGGCCACCCTCAAGGACTGCTCCCCATGCCCAGGGTGGCTGGAAGCACTTGTCGTGGGCTGAATCTGCTGTCATCACCCCCTGCCAAGGCCGAGCTCCGTTGGCACTCATATTCCACTGTCTCAGACCTAGCCTTAAACAAGCCAGATCAGGTAAAGAGCCGCAGGAATCAGAAGCAGATGGGATGGTCCCTGTCCCAGGCCTGGGCCTTACCAGGCCGCCTGCAGCTGAGGCCTTGGAGTCCTTGAAGAACGTCAGGATGCCACCCTCCAGCACCGTCCAGGAGGCGCTCCAGTGCTTCTTCCTAGGTGGGGGTGGGGAAGTGGGGGGTGGCCAAGCTTGCACTGGGCCCTGGGCTGAGGCCCCCTTCCACCCACAGGAGCGGGGCGCAGAGCTTAAGAACACAGCTCAGCTTGGGGTACCCAACTGTGAGGGCTGGACTCCCAGTTCTAACACGTGGTGGCCAAGGGACCCCGGAGAAGTCACTATCTCTCAGTGCCTCAGTGTGTCCTCACGGGACCTCTTAGAACGTTGCTATGAAGATTAACAAGAGCCTGCCGTATGGAACTGACTCTTCATCTCGGGGCTGTGAGTTCGAGCCCCACATTTGCTGTAGAGATTGCTTATATAAATAAACTTAAAAAAAAAAATAAAAGCCTCGATATGGGATGTGCTCAGTAAATGTCATCTTAATGAAGGCCTGCCCTGCCCTAGTCTGAACGCAGACAGGCTCTCACCGGAGCCGCTTTCCTTTGTCCACTGTCTTGGTGCGATGCAGCACACCGGCCTTGTCCAGGGTCTTGATCTTAGAAAGACAAGGGGAAAGAGGAGGGGGTTAAGGGGCTGAGCCACAGGGCAGGCAGGGGCTAGTCTCCCCAAGAGCGGCAACTCCTTCCAGGCGGGGCCTGAGTCATCACTGACCCCTTTCTGCTGCTGCTGCTGGTGGGGTGCCTGCTCCCACCCCAGCAGGAGAGATTTCCTCCCGGCTTCCAACCTCACCCAAACCTGGGCCCAGGATGACCCAGATCCAGGTTCATTCAGCTCAGGCTAGTGCCGGGGCCTATGGAGGTGACATGCCCAACCCCGTTCCAGGCCCCATGACCACCAGGAAGCCCCGATTTCTTCTGCTAGGGGCTTACATGCTCTTTCCTTTACCTTCTCCTCAGGGGGGCTGGCCTGGGCTGGGGTCTCACTGTCCTGGCTGGATTTGCAGATGCTTCGAGGGGCAGGGACAGGAACCTGGGGAGAAAGAGAGTGTCAGGTATAATGCCCTCCGTTCTCCCCAGGACTCTCGCTTTCCCAGTTAGTTACCTGGGGCAGCTCCCACTGAACCGAGTCGTCATCTGGGTTGTAGAAGTAGGGCTTCCCGTGTTCGTCCTCCAGCCTCATCCACTGTGGGGAGAGGGATGGTCAGGGCTCCAAGCCCGGCTAATGGGAGGGGAGGAAAAGTTTCCCAATATAGCCCCCAGGAGTCCGGAGGGTCAGGTGCAGAAGACGGGGGTGGGGGGGGGGGGGGGGGGGTGAAGGTCTTGGAGCTTGCTCAGGAGCTGCAGTTCATGGTGTTAAGGGGAGCTCCTGGTGAGGAAGAGCTGAAGAAGTGACCCAGGGGCTGTCTGCGCCCATCTGCCCGCTGCCCCTACCTGCTCCTGGGTGAAGTGGTTGGTGTAGAGCGTCTGCCCCTCGGGGCTCACGTGGCAAGACCAGCCGGGGGGCGTGGCCAAGGGAGAGGCGGACCGTGGCTCACTGAAAGAGCCCACGGGGGAATAGTCCTCCTCGGGGTAACTGGTCAGCGACTCGGGGTAGTCCGTCTCAGGCGTAGGGGGCTGCAGGGTACAGAAAACGGAGTCAGAGGGGCGCCTGGGTGGCGCAGTCGGTTAAGCGTCCGACTTCAGCCAGGTCACGATCTCGCGGTCCGTGAGTTCGAGCCCCGCGTCAGGCTCTGGGCTGATGGCTCGGAGCCTGGAGCCTGTTTCCGATTCTGTGTCTCCCTCTCTCTCTGCCCCTCCCCCGTTCATGCTCTGTCTCTCTCTGTCCCAAAAATAAATAAAAAACGTTGAAAAAGAAAACGGAGTCAGAGGGTCTCAGAGCCAGTACAGACCCCTGGCCCCGCCCCCTCAGGCCAGGCCACGTCCCCTCACCAGCAGTATAGGGGCTGCAGGGAGCAGGAGGTGGGGTCTGAGACCCTCAGAGCTACTCCGCCTTGGCCCCGCCCCCTCCCTTATCCAGGGGTCCCTTAAAGCCACCCGCCCACCCCGGCCAGGCCCCGCCCCCTCCCTCATTCTCGGGGGTCATGGGCAGCAAGGGGCGGGGGGCAGAGGCCCAAAGAGACCCCGCCCACCACCGGCCAGGCCCCGCCCCCTCCCTCGTTCTCGGGGGCTGCGGGCAGCAAGAGGCGGGGACACAGGCCCAAAGAGACCCCGCCCACCCGGGCCAGGCTCCGCCCCCTCACCCTCTGGTTCCTGGGGCTGAGCGGGCTCAGTCCCGGCTGCATCTCCAGGTCGTCCTCGGGCTCGTCGTCGGGCTCGTCCTCCCAGACGGCCTCGCCCGTCAGCGGGTTGTAGAAGAACACCCTGCGGCTCTCCTCATCCCAGTACTGGCCCCAGTCTGTCTCGAGGCTCTCGCGGCTGCCCACCGAGGTCGGGGAGGTGGCCGGGCTGGAGGCGCCCTCAGCAGCCTCGAAGGGCGACTCCCAGGTGGTCACGCCCGTGTCCGGGTTGTAGTAGTAGGGGCGCCCGGTGCCCGCGTCCGTGTGCGTCTCCCACGCCTGGGGGCGGGGGGCCGCGGTGGCGCCGGGCGAAGTGGCCGGAGGCTGCCGCTCTACGTTCGCGTACACGGGCTCCGAGGGGTCGTCCACCTGTGGGAGGAGGGAGGGGACGTGACCTTCAGGGCATCTCCGGAGTCAGACAGTCCCGATTCGGCCACTTGCCATCTGGGTGACCTTTGGCAAGTCAGAGCACACCCCCTCCCCATCCCGCCGCGTCTGTTCCGCCGGCTGCCCGGTCCGGAAATTGTAGTGAAGAGAGAATGAGGAAATATTCTTTTTTTTTTTTTTATGTTTTTATTTATTTTTGAAGGAGAGAGAGCATGAGTGGGGGGGAGGAACAGAGAGAGAGGGAGACACAGAATCCGAAGCAGGCTCCAGGCTCCAAGCTGTCAGCACAGAGTCCGATGCCGGGCTCAAACTCATGAACCTGTGATGATGACCTGAGCCGAAGTCGGACGCTTAACCGACTGAGCCAGCCAGGCGCCCCAAGAATGAGGAAATATTCTTGAAAGTGCATTGTAAAGTATGCATTGTAAAGTATGAGGTGTCCCAGAGGCCTAGGGCAGTTACATTATTTATTAACAATAATAAAATATCGATAACTGAGTTCTCCCGGCTGTGCACTCAGTGTGCACTAGACGGGGGGAGGGGGGGGGAGCGCGAATCAACCGGTTGGGCAGGAATAGAGACATGGCTTCAGACCCATTCCTTTTCCTCTCCCATTCAGGTCACTCAGGGGCAGGGCCCTGCTGCATTCTACAGCCCCCACCCCTTCTTCCTTCCTGGCCCAGAAAGATTCGGGACTGGAATCAGTACTGCCTCTGGATCTGAGACTGGAACTTCCTGAATGTGGGTTTTGCAGTCCTCGGAACCAGTTGCAGAGAAGGGAAAGAGAGGGGAGAGCCAGATGGGAGGGAGGAAGGAGGAGCAAGGAAAGGTGAGGCCCTCTTCCCCCTCCAAAGAAAAGTGAGGTGGGCTGGAAGCTCCCTTCACACAGAATGTAAGTCAGGGCATGCTTAACACCCTTACCGCTCTCTGCCACCTGCAGGGCAAAGTCTGTCACACCTGCCTGCCTTCCGTCTGATTTCCTGCCATTCCTGGCCCTTTGCCTTGAACTTTACGCTCCAGTAGCCCTAACATGCAGTTGCTGGAGGTCCCGCCCTCTCTCCTGTGTCTTTTATCACAGCCTGCCTAGGCCCATCCCTGCCCCTTTCTCACTTGGCGGACTCAGGACTCAGCTCAGGTGTCAGGTTCAAGGCCCTTCCTGAGCTTCCTCTCATGTGCTCACCACAGCCTAGCACCCTCAGCCCACCGGAGAGATAGATAGCGACATTATTAAACCCCAGGCCGCAGAGTAGCACAAGATTAATACTGTTTTCTAAGAACATATAATGCTATGAGGGAAATGCACATTTCAACACGGTAAACAGCAGATAGTTCCAGTTATGTGTTTTCAGAAACCCTCCAAAATGCTCACAGAGGTTATCTCTGGGCAGTGTAATTATAGGGATTGGGTTTGTTTTTATTTGTTTCTTTAAACTTTTCTCTTTTCTTCTTTAAGCTTTTCTCAAAATTTTGTATAATAACCACCCCCCCACCCCCACCCCCCGCTCCTTTTCTAATCACAGAAGTTCCTCTGTTGCTGTGATGCCTTCACTGAACTGTAAACTCCCCAAGAGGGGAAGCAAGTCCTGTCAAGGTGGCCTCTCCCCAGGCCTTAGGTAGGTGCCTAAAAATCCATTCATTTGTCCCACGAAGGTTCACCTGCTCCGTGCGGCCCTGTCCTAGGCACTGGGAATGCAGCGGTGAACAAATGGACCCAAATCCCTATTGAGCAGCTCGGGTAAATGGCCGGGGAGTGGGGAGGGAGCCGAGCAGGGTTCTGAGTGAAATGCACAGCACGTCAGGGATGATTACTGCTAACACAGGAGACAGTGTTGCCGTCTGAGAGCACCCGGTGGCAGGTCCCAGGCACGGAGGGAGGAGGAAGAGTTGGATACATCAGTTCCTCACTCCTCTCCCTCACCCCAGAAGCCCTTGTGTGGCTGAGACGGGACCCTCCACCCCACTTCTCCTTTCGCTGTGCCCACTGCAGCCCTCCTGGGCAACCTGGATTCCACCCACACCCGCCCACTGACCCTCCCCCCACATACAAAAGGCATCTTCCTATCACTGTACTTTCGCTCCAGTCGGTCCCCCAGCCTAGAACATTCCCTGCCTACCCAAATCCTGCTCCTCTGCTGGTCCCCAGCTCCAAACATCCTGGAGAGCCGGGCTCCATTTACGGCCTGGTGGCGTTCTGCTCTGCTGGCCAGTTCATCGTCCACCCATCTGCCTACCTCCTCTGACCCCAAAAGGCAGGAGGTTTTTGAGAGCAGGACCCAGGATGATGTAACCCTCCTCAGTCACCCTCTAGCAGGCGGCCCGCTGCCCTGAAGCACACAGCCGATCCACCAAGGATATTTACTGCTAGAGTACCCGGGTCAATTCCATGCTACATTTCACAGCAGACAACAAACACACGTATCCGACACTGCAGGAGAGACGGGAGTTAGCTTTGAGCAGGGACTTTCTGGGAATGAGCGTTCGGCACAGGAGCCAGGAGACTCCTTGGGAGGACTAGACGCACCTCCTACCCACCCCAGCTGGACCCACTGAGGCTGGAGGGTCATACGGGGGGTGGGTGAGCTAAGGAAGGAGCCAGGCTCTTTGGACTGGGGATTTCCACTGGCAGGCTGCTAGACTTGGCTGTGTGTCCTCGGGGAGTCCCAGGCTGGTCAGGTTGATGGGGATCTTGCACGAGGAACAGCCCTAGCAGGTAGAGGAGATACAGGGGTAGATGTGTAGGCCCCCAGCACGATAGGGCTGTCACAAGGAAGGGAAGATACAGAATCACCTTGTGGGGCTCCGGACCGCAGATCACAGGCCTAGTGGGAGCAGAGGGCAGGGTTCCTTGGAAGGAAGCACATTCTAAGGATTGGGGCTGCTTCAGGGGGTAGTAAGGGGCCTTCACTGGAGGTGAGCAGTTAGGGGTACTGCAGCCCTGAGGCCCCTTCAAGCTCTAGAACTCTCTGCAGAACCCTCACAGTGCTAAGATAGAGGCGTTTTCCTCTCCTGGCAGAGCCACAGCCAGGATCAGACTGGAAGCCAGGTGGGGCCAGTCCCTCCGTGCCCTCTGCCTTCAAGGGGAGGCTCGCCCAGGTTAGAGCAGGGCCCGGCGCCCCCCTGCCCACAGCTCCTGGAGGCCCAGACGACACCCCGTCGCAGCCCATCAACAGACCCTGACTAGGGCACCAACAGCTCTTGAGGCCCAGACCCCAACCATGACAGAGACACGTACGTTTTCCAAGTAGGAAAGGGGAAGTGATCTCCCACCTCAGGCCCGAGGACAGAGCTGAGAGGCGCCCTGGCTCTCACCACACCCAGCTGCCCGGCCCCCCAGCACCCCGTTTCCAGTTCCCTCCCCTCCCCACAAACAGGTGGCAGGCCTGCCCCTCTTCCCTCTTCCACCGATCACCCGATCACCCATGACCGATCACCGTGTCTCAGCGCCCCTCCACAGCCCCTCTCAGACCGGCAAGGCCTTGGAAAAGGAAAGAGGCAAGAAGGGAGGAGTCCCCCCAAATCTGGGAGATGTCCTGCCCCAAAACCCAGCTCACCCCGCTCCTAACAGGCCAGAGGCCCTCAGCCCTCCCCATCAGAGGCCAAGCTTGCCCCCAGATGCCAGGGTCCCCTACCTGTCCCCGCAGGGCCCGACTCTGCCTCCTGGTCAGCTTGGCAATCATGTCCACCATCCTGTCCCCACTGAGCTGCTGGGACAGAGCCCTGGGAAGGCTTCAGGGGTGGAGCCAAGGGGCACAACCCCAGGGCTGGCACGGGGCAAGGGGGAAACAAGAAGTTGCTTTGAGATGGCGGGAGGCTGAGCCTCCAGCCCATTTCCTGTCAGGGCTGCGGAAGTGCTAGCCTGAGACAGAGGCTGCCTGAGAAAGGGTGGGGTGGGGGAAAGGGGGTGGTGTCTCACTCAGGTCTGGGGTATTTTTATGCGTCCAGGGACACACCGGCCTTCCTGCGCTATGCTCTGATGACTGGCAAGTTCTGAGTCCCAGGCCAGACACAGCCTTGGGGCAGGGTGGCACCGGGACCACAGGTGGGGGAGGGGCAGGCTGTGCGGCTAGGAGCAGGCAGAGGGGGCGGTTGGGTGCTGGCGCCTGGGCTGGCATGGACAGGACGCGGAGTGGCCATCAGCTCCCCGCAGGCCCGGGGAGGATGTGATGGGGAAGAGGAAGCTTGTGTGTGTGTCGCGGGGTGAGCGGGGGACGTCTGTCTCAAAGAGGAAGGGGTCTGGGCAGATGTGGTATCAGAGCGAGAGCCAGTGTCTGGAGTCTTCCAGCCACACAGGGAATGGGAGGGATTTTGACCACACCACAGTCTACTCGCCTTGACCATCTCCTCCAGCCTGGGCCACCGAGACGCACGTAGCCCCCCCACAGCCCTACACCGACAGCTTCCCCGGGTCTCTCCTCTCTTCACCCTCCCATTGGGCGTCCAAACCGCAGTCCTGCACCACGGGCGCAGCCTGTCCCTGGTGAGAAGCTGCCGACCCCCTCCAGGCCAAGGACCTCCTTGTCTTCCTGACACTCTCAGAGTGGCTCTGACACCCGAGGGTCTCCCCCCTGGCCGCCCAGCTCCCAGATCAGGCTCTGACCCCCACCTTCTATCCCGGACGCCAGACCCCTCACCTTCTGCTCTCCCATTTCAGTAACCCTCCTGCCCCCAGCCCTGGCCCTCTTTTCTCCCCTGCCCGTGTCCCCCAGGCCACTCCTTCCCTGCACCTACCGCGGGCTCAGGACAGGGACGTCCAAGTGGAGCTAGGCGTGGTGTAGGCTTGGGGTGTGGGACATTTGGACGGACCACAGCCACAGCAAGCCAGGGACCTAGGCCCTACTCTGCCCTCAAAGCTCTAGTATCACTCCCCTACCATCCCTTGTGGGGCTCAGAAGCCTGGAACACCGGAGGCAGAGAGGCCTGGAGTCCTCCCACTTGTCACACACATGACCCATCCCACTGACCCCACCCTGAGGGACATGGGCCACACACACACACAGGACAAGTCACCAAGAGGGACGGAGCCAGGCCCAGGAGATGGGAACAGCCTGTGTACATTCCAGAGCGGCCAGAAACTCTGAGCCGGCAGCAGGGAGGAGCTGGGGCAGGAAAGGGGAGAGAGGAGGCAGGTGTGGGAACCCGGGCCCTCAGTGCTGCCCTGTTGTAGGGTTAGCAGGCAAGGTCTCCCTGGGGCGGGAACCAAGAGTGACAGCGTGGGAGACTGGGACCATAGAAAAGGCTGCCCACCTGCTGACCTTCCCCGGAAAGAAGCCTGGCCGCCATGTCTGTCGTCTCCCAGAGGGCTCTGGCCTCACACCATAGGGACTGAGCAAAACCCACATGGCTCTGGCCTGTTCTTCTCGGTCAGGGTCAGGGAGGTTGGCGCCTCAGGCCTCGGGTATGGGCTTCCCCAGGCGAGATGCGACCACAGCGGCTCCCCAGTGGGGTCCTCTTCCCTCAACCACACCCTCACACCTCGCCTGGCCTCCAGCGGCACATGGTGGAGGAGGGGACAGAACAAGCCAGCTTCACCTCGCCCCCGTCTCTCCAGCCCTCTGTCCTCACCCCCGCCTTCTCTGCAAAACCCTCACCAGTGTTGGGGCACAAGCAAGTGCAACCAGAAAATCCTATCCGTTCTCTGGGGCCAGAGGCAAAAGAAATGCCTGCAAACCAGTGACTGGAGCCTGGGGTCTGGCTCAGGTGGCTGCGGAGGGGACGGGATCTCCTTTGCTGACTCCATGCCACCCGGCTGGAGGGAGAGTTGGGAATAAACCGTGATCTTTGCTTCAGTGAGGCAGTGAGCTTAGCCAAGTGCACAGAACTGTCCTGGTGTCCCTCCCCCGAGCACGCCCTCTCCAGGACAGAGTCCGGGCCTCACCGTACCCACCCCTAGCCCTGAGTGACTCATCCAGCCGTGTGCAGTGGGAAAGCTGGGGGTCACCCCGCAGGCTCCTCAAGCCTCAGAATAGTGGGGAACCATGCCTAGAGCTGCTCCCCCCACCCCGCCCCAGGGTCTGGTGTAACTGGTTTGGGCTGGGGCCTGGACGCGGGCTAAGGCCCACGTGAGGCTCAGTGTAGTGTAATCTTATTGCTTGCCCTGTAGCCTGAAAGTCCAAACACAACAGGCCGAGGTGAGGGTCTTCTCTGGGGTTTGGACCGGAAGCATCATTTGATTCAAAGGAAAAAAGAACAGAGCAGGATTCCAGAGACATGGCTTCTTGTATAGGTTGTGCCTTAGCTTCTCTCTGGGCAGCCCCCTGAAACTCTGGGCCTCTGTTTCTTTACCCGTAGAATGGGCTGTCATTCTCCACACACACACCCCCAACCCCCCCTTCCCTGCTCACAGGGTTGGGTTCTTTGAAAGGGCCAGGCAGGTCCCCTGAGGTTTCTACACCCAGTGGGGACGTGGGGGAGAAAGCAGGGCTGAACCCCTGCTTTTCTGGCTCTGGGTTTCGACTGAGTGCCCTGAGCTCTGGACTCTGCCCGCAGCCTCTTGGCGACCTCATGGGGCCGTGCGTTTGGCTCGCTCCTCCAGGGCAGGTGGGGCCTGGGGTGGAGCCCCTTTGCCGCTCACACGCCCTGTGCTCTGGGTGAGGCCTCCAGACACCCAGAAGGTCTCCTGCTGCTGGGCCAGGAGGAGTCAGAAACGGTCCGTCGAGGAACCTGCCGGCCAGCAAAAGCTGTCATCGTGAGCCACGGGAGGAAAATGTGCCAGGGCCCCGTCCCCTCAGACGGATCTGCACCTGCACTCACGATTCCTCCTCACTTCCCCAGTGGAGGGACCAGGGTTCCCCGTCCACGCCGACCTCCCCAACCTAGGCCCAGGGGACCCCATTGTCTCTCACTTGCTCAGAAGCTGCCTCTCCTCAGATCTCCAACTCCTCCCACCTGACTGCCTTTGGCCCTTTGGCCTTTCAACAAACTCAAGGCCTCTCCATCTTAAAAAGAAACAGCGCGCCCCTGGACCCAGCTCTCCCTGCCTCGTTTCCAGAACCTGCTTCTTGCCCACGTGTGTGCACCTGCCATCCCGCTGTCCACGCACTCCGACGTCCAGCCCACTGCTCAGGTCTCCTATTACCTCCCCAATGACAAAGGTGGTCCTTCTTGGGCCTGACTCCCCTCCGGGACTTAGTCCTTACAACCCTCTCCCTCCTCGTCTGCCTCCTCAGCCTGCGGCCCAGGCTCCTCTTCCTCCGCCCATTTCCCTGATGCCTGCTCTCACCTGTCCTTCTTACTCTACTGTCCCCGGGGAAGCCCAACCAGCTCGGTTAAGTTAACAACCTGCAACCCCGCCTCCAGGAGCGCAGACCCAACTGCCCCCCTGGGTGTCCTCGGTATGCCTCAAAAGCCGCACGTCCCAAACCAAGTTCACCTTCTTCCTCCTCCTTCTTCCCATCTTGGCATCATCTTGGTTGCTCAAGCAGAGACCTGGAGTCACCGAGCCCGGTGACCTGACCCGCCTAAGCCTTTCACACCTACCAGTCCTCAGGTAGCACAGGGATTCGAGGAACACCACCGCGAGGAAGCAAACATTCAGATCTAGAGTAGATGTCCTGCGGGGAATTGGTCTGGTCTCTGTGTCAGGGCAGGAAGAGAGGGACGGGACAGTCAAATGGAACGCATGGCCCTTGAGCCGATCTTGGTTCAAACAAACTGGCTGTGGGGCGCCTGGGTGGCTCAGTCGGTTGAGCATCCGGCTTCGGCTCAGGTCATGATCTCGCAGTCTGTGAGTTCGAGCCCCGCATCGGGCTCTGTGCTGACAGCTCGGAGCCTGGAGCCTGCTTCGGATTCTGTGTCTCCCTCTCTCTGCCCCTCCCCTACTCATGCTCTGTCTCTCTCTGCCTCAGAAATAAATAAACATTAAAAAAAAAATTTTTTTTTTTTAAACTGGCTGTGAGAGATTTGTTTTAGGACAATGAAGGAGCTGTGAGTATGGCCTGGGTCTTAGATGATATGTAAGGAACTAATGTTAATTTTGTCAGATATAACAATGGTAATGGTATTGTGATTGTGGAGAAAAACATTTTTAAGAAATAGATGCTGAATTTTTTAGGGATGAGATGCGATAAAGTCTGGAATTTATTATTTCTTGGCACACACACACACAAAAGAACAAACTTGGCAAGCAGCAATCGTCAAATCTAGTAATGGGTATAATTACATTCGTTTTAATATTCTTTATGCTTCTTTGCCTATTTGAAAATCTTCATAAGGAAAAGGGGAAAAGCTTCTCCCTCAACCTTTTTTGCTATTGTGCGTTCTCAGTGTTACGACTTTATGAGGTGTTCCCTGTTTCTTACCCAGAAGGACTGGCCCTTCCAACTCTCCCCCTACCCTCGGTTGTAATTTCTCTCCCTTTATGATGCAGCTCCGGTGCCAGGAATTCTGGAAATACGGCAGCTTAAACATGTCCTGTTTCCCCCCTTTCTCCCCCGACTGCTACGCTCTATGAAGGGGCTGTGCCAGCTGGTGGGCAGGGCTGGCTGGCCCGGGAACCCAGGAGACCCCGGGGCAGACCAGGCCCACCATGGGCCCCCAGAGGGAAGGCAAGGTGACCCCCAGGAGCTGACAGGGAGCCAAACAGGTAAGCTAGGCACTCTCTGCCCACAAGGTTGGGGAGGCCGGGAAGGCAGGGAGGGAGCAGGGAGAGCTCCTGATGGTGTCTTAGCAGGGGCCTGCCCAGCCCCCAGAGACCATCACTCCTCCGCTCCAAGCTCCAAGGGCTCCACCCCAGCACTGCGAGCAAAGACCCATAAACCCCACTCCTCTGACAAGCCAGAGGCTGGAGAGAGGCAGAGCAAACACAACCCAACCCACCGCCTTAATATAGCGGGTCCGGACGGGACGGGACGTGCTAGAGACCGATCACAAGTCATGGTGGGAAGAGGAACTTGTCACTTGTCAGTCAGAAGTGACAGGACAACTGGATGGCCACCCAGAAGGGGATAATTAAAGGTGGGTCTACATCTTACTCTGTCCGCTCAAATATACCCCCGGAGGATCCAAGATTTAGATGTAACAAGTGAAACCACTGGGGCGCCTGGGTGGCTCAGTGGGTTAGGATTTGGACTTCGGCTCAGGTCACGATCTCACAGTTTGTGGGTTCAAGCCCTGCGACGGGCTCTGTGCGGACATCTCGGAGCCTGGAGCCTGCTTCGGGTTCTGTGGCTCCCTCTCTCTCTGCTCCTCCCCCACTCACGCTGTCTCTCTCTGTCTCTCAAAAATAAAATAAAACATTAAAAAATTATTTTTTTTAAAAGTGAAACCATGAAAATACTCAAACAGGAAAACACGAGCAACATTCTATATTTAAAAAAGACTTTTGTAAAGGCGTCTGGTTGGCTCGGTCGCTTAAGCATCTGACTCTTGGTTTCAGCTCAGGTCATGATCTCACGGTTAGTGGGTTTGAGCCTTGCATCAGGCTCTGTGCTGACAGCGAGGAGCCTGCTTGGGATTCTTTCTCTGTCCCCCACCCCCCGCCCTCCCCCCGCCAGTCCTCTCTCTTTTTTTTTTTTTTTTAAAAAAAGACCTTTGTAATAGAGACTCAAAATCTAAAAGCCATAAAGCACATGATTTATACATTTGACCACATATATGTACTTTAAGTGGGGCGCCTGGGTGGCTCAGTCGGTTGAGCGTCCGACTTTGGCCCAGGTCATGATCTCACGGTTCGTGGGTTCGAGCCCCGCGTCAGGCTCTGTGCTGACAGCTCGGAGCCTGGAGCCTGCTTTGGATTCTGTGCCTCGCTCTCTCTCTCTGCCCCAACCCACTCGCATTCTGTCTCTGTCTCTCTCAAAAATAAATAAACATTAAAAAAATTAAAGAAATAAATCAATGTACTTTAAGTAATTTGTGTGGCCAAAAAACAACATTAGCAAAGTCAAAAGACAACCTTAGGGAGATTACAACTCAGGTAAGAGATTAAGAGCTGTGTTCCCTAGTGTAGCAAAACCTCCTAGAAACCAATAAGGAAAAGACCAACAACTCAGTAGAAAAAGGAGCACAGGATACGAACAGACGGTTCACAGAGAAAGAAAAACAAACAGTCCTTAAATCTATGTAAAGATGCTCACCCTCACTGCAAAGAGAAATGCAAATTTAAGCTATCTTAAGATCCTACATTTTGCTATCAGACTGGCAGAAAACAAAATTTTGATGCGACTTGGTTGGCAAGGCCGTGGGGAATCAGACCCTCGCCTTTGTGCTGGTGGGAATGTATGAGCCCCACAGGTGGGGACGGCAACTTGGCAAAATGTAACAACTACCCCCTGTTTACCCTTCGACCCAGCAATCCTACTTCTGGGATTTAGCCTCGATTTACCAGCACGTGTGTGAAAGACTATTTCTTCTAG
This sequence comes from Panthera uncia, assembly GCF_023721935.1. NCBI lineage: Eukaryota > Metazoa > Chordata > Mammalia > Carnivora > Felidae > Panthera > Panthera uncia. Next base: position 14,193,888 of record NC_064814.1, read on the forward strand.
CGTCGTTCACACAGTTGCAAAAGATGGGAAACCATGCAAGTGCCCGTCAACAGTATACTGGTTAAATATATTATGATACATCCCTAAGGTGGAAAACCTGCCCCACTGGAAGGAAGGAGACTGACCCTCTCTGTGCACAATCTCCAAGATACAGTGTCAAATCAAAAAGGCAAAAAATAAGCAAGTTATAGGATTGTGCGTATTGCATGCAACCTTTATGTGAGAGAGGCGGAAAATCAAGTAATCAAATGCATATTCTTACAAGTTTGTATTTGTCTGAAGAACCAGTGAAAGAATAGAGAAAGGATTAATGAGCGTGGTGACTTCTGAGCTGATGGTGAACAGGGTATGGAAGCAGGGGTGAGAGAGAGAGAGGGAGAGAGCAGAGGAGGGGCAGAGAGAGGAGAGAGAGAACCCCAAACAGGTTCAGTGCTGTCAGCACAGAGCCCGAGGTGGGGCTCGAACTCACCAACTGTGAGATATGACCTGAGCCGAAATCAAGAGTTGGGTGCCTAACAGATTGAACCACCCAGGCGCCCCTTACTATATACTTTTCAACGTTGTTTCGATTTTTAAAAACCATGAAAGTATATTATCGGATTTAAAAAAAAAAAAAAACCAAGGCTATCGGCAAGATAGAGGGGCTGGAAAACACAGTGACAACTTAACAACAAAATAGAACTCTTAAGAAGATTCAAGTAAAGCCCAAAAGAAAAAAAAAGACTACTTTAGAACTTAAAATATATCCCTGGACTATTCATTGGAGGCGAGGATAGTCACCCTCCAGACTCAAAGTAGTGGCCTGGAAGATAAGGCAGGAGAAATTGCTCGCAGCAAACGTACACAGAGACAGAAATGAAGGAGGCAAAGCTACAAAACAGGAGGTTCCAGTCAAGACAGCTAACTTGCAAATAAAAGAAAAAGTCAAGGAAACGATAATCCTACAACAAATAGATTTCTCTAAGCTGAAAACAGACCCGAGGCTATCTGCAAATGGACAGGGTTCCAGAAGGGAGTGCTGAGAAAAAGAATCCCCACTCTGCACACCCAAGGAGTGTTTGGTTAGGAACCCCAGGGAAGGGGGCCTGGGTGGCTCAGTCTGTTACGAATTCCACTCAGGTCATGATCTCACGGCTTGTGAGTTCGAGCCCCGCGTCGGGCTCTGTGCTGACCGCTCGGAGCCTGGAGCCCGCTGCTTCGGATTCTGTGTCTCCTCTCTCTGCCCCTCTCCCTAAAATGAACCACCAAGTACTTTGTACCCATTGTCAAACAAAACATGGAAAGGTTGCATTATCCCATCAAAAGACAGAGTCAGCTTGGGTTTCAAAATACAGTGACAGGATATATATAAAAATCCACTTAAAAACGTGATAATGTTGAGGGGCACCTGGCTGGCTCAGTCACCAGAGCACATGACTCTTGATCTCAGGATTGTGAGTTCGAGCCCCACGTTGGGGGTAGAGATTACTTAAAAAGAAAACCTTAAAAAAAAAAAAGGGTAATGTTGAAAATAAAGGGATACCGAGAGATATCACACGGGCAAAAAAGAAAATAGAATAAAATAGAAAGAGTGGCCATATTCATAAAAGAAAGGTGGAGTTTCAGGTTGAAAGCACTAAGCGGGATAAAGAGGGGCACCAGGTAATGACACAAAGGGACAATCTGTGATGACAGAACCGTCAAAATCTGGGCGCTCCCAACAGTGTTGTAGTTAAATATAAAAAACCAAGCCTACTAAAAATACAAGAAGAACTTTATAGAGAAAATTTGAGTGGGAGATTTAATAAATCTCTAATGGAACTGGAGTAAAAGAATAAACAGAAAGAAGTATACAAAGGAAATGCAAGTTTGACTAATATAATCAATCAGCTTGGTTTGATACATAGGGGACCTTACGTCCCTTAAATAAAAAATATACGATTTTTCCAGGTCTATGAAACTCTTAGAAAAGTCATTGACTTGGTCACAAAGAAACCCTTAAATAAAATTAAAAGTGGAGATTTTACAAACCCAGTAAAAAACGAATGCTTTCCCAGTAAAATATAAAATGGCCCAAATTAGCGAGAACTGGTGGAAAACTTGAAAAGACTAAATCACGGTTGATGAGAAAAAAGTCTGCCACTGACAAAGCGCCGGGTGCAGAGGGTTTCACGGGAGAGGCTGACTTGTGGAAACCTTTAGGATTCACCTGCCGTCTCCCTTCCTTGGCCAGGAGGCAATCCTAGAGAAATTTCCCTCTGGCTAGCGAGGCTCTGGGGAGGAGGGCTCCACACGGCATCCACACCACATCGTAACTGTCAGTTGGCTTGCCAAGGTCTCCTCCCAGACAGTAAACTACCTGAGGGCAGGGACCACGCCTTGTTTTTCTTTGCCTCTCACTGCCCAGTCCAGCACCTGCCATTTACTGAATCAATGACACGGCGAGTGAAAAGTTACCGTCTCACTGTCAGCGCACCGTGATGCCCTGGGTCTGTAAAACTCTCAGACACAGAGCAAAGCAGAATGGATGGAAAGAAACCAAAATGCTAAGAGTCATTAGATTGAAATTCCACCACCCCCCCATTAGCCAAATATTTGTAGGGATATTAAACTATTTCTATGGCGGTGGGGGGGATAGTAATTTATAAATTCAGACAATTCCAGGAGCGCTCCAGTTGTGGAGATGAGGCAGGAAGGAGGCTGGGGGGGATCTGGAGGCAGGCCCCCTTCTGGCACCTTTCTTGGTTCTTCCGGCTTCCTCTCTCAGGCCAAACCGGCCCAGCCCCCAGGACAGACACGGAAGCCTGGACGGAGACCCCTGCCCTGCTCACCTGATGCCTCATGGTGGATCTCCACCCAGGGGAAAGAGAGGACGCAGGGCGGCTCCTATAGGAGTCCAGAGCCTGGACACAAGGGCCCTGCAGGCCTCACTGTGCCTAAGCAGGTGCTCTGGAAATCCCCACGCACCACAGACCTTCCTCAATTTGGCAAGAGCGAGGGACAATCCTTGCAAGAACCCCTATGTCCCTCGGACCCCGTCCTGGCAGCCCTAATTCCCTCAACGCCAACAAACATCAACTGTCCCCTGACACTCTAGTCTGGAACCCCGACCACGTTCTGATCAGCTGAGCCCGGGCTTGATGGGCTCTCCCCTGCCGGGAACGGGGCACTGAGCAGCCATCGGGTTGGCATTCATAACCAACCACCTGGTCCTTCCCACTACTGAACACAGCTCCAGGAAGGGTGGAGAAAATAGACGGAGAAAGAGGCCGGCTGCTGGGGCTCAGGAAGGAAGTGGGGAGGCAGGTGGGCCTGTCTCAGGAGACCAGGGGTGCTGAGGGGAACCAGAGACTGAGAGGTGAGGAATGGGGCCCAGGCTCAGGGGAGATCACCCAGGGGCTGACACGGGGCCTGCAGGGTGGGAGGTTGCCTTGGGAGCGGTGGGTGGCTGGGGAGGAGTCCTGGTGGCCAGGAATGTGGGGTGAGGATGGGAGGGGGGCTACCCACGGAGCTGCTCTTTCATGGGTCAGGTCAGAAGCTGGGCAGTGGGGTTCCAGGGTCCGCCTGGGGCTGAAGGTGAGTCATGGGGAGGAAAGGTCAGCCCAGGGATGAAGAAACCAGCTGGGCCGCCTGGGGAGGTGAGAAAGACAGTGGCTGGGAGGAGGAAGGACTCCGGAGACCCTCCCCTTGGCCTCAGCTCCCCTGCTCTTACCAGCAGCCCCCTTTCTAGAGGGCCCCTGGCTGGTCCCCACCCAAAGGGGACCCAGGTGGGTTTGTCCGAGGCCTCAGTCACAGCTGCCCCGGGGCTGCCCTCAGAGTCTGTCCCACGGAGTGGGTGCCAGGCCTGGGATCCGGAGAGGAGGCAGGGGCGCCTCCGGGCGAGTCATCGGGCAGGTGAGTTTCAGCAGGGGTACAGGAGAAGACCGGGGAGGGGGGAGGTCAGGGAAGAAGGGGAGAAAGTGGGCAACTGCCACGGCCCGCCCCCGCCCCCTGTGCAATGATGAACGGTCACTCACAGTTCTCTGCAGAGGACAGGGAGCCAGGGCCCCGGGGCTCCTTCCAGTCCAGGCCGCCTGCTCAGGTGGGGCACCGGCCGGGCCGCTTGCAGAGGCCCCGGCTGTAACTCTTTCCTCCCAGTGGCCAATGCCTGGGCAGCAGGGGCGGGCTCCAGTCTAGAGGGCTGGCCTGAGGCCCCAGGGCGGGGATGGTGACCGGGGATGGTGACTGCACCCAGAAATGGACTCAGTGGGGGAGGAGTCTCAGAGGCCCCTCCTCACCTGGCTTCCCCAGGCTCCAAAGCCCCTCCTCAGCGAGGGAGGGAGTAGAGTAGAGGGGAACAGGCTGGCTACGGCCTGCAGGCCACCTGCCTGAGACTGAGCCTGGTAACCAGGGTGGGGTTCAGGGTCAGGAGGTACGGGAACTGACTCCGGCTCAGCCACCTCCCGCCAGGGTGACTTTCAGCCAGCCACTCAACTTCTCTGAACCTCTGCACTCTGGCACAGGGGGGCGCCTTTGCATGCAGGCCTGCCTTCAGAGCTGCTGGGAGTGGGAGCCTTTGAGTGAGAGCCCACGGGACCACTAGCCCCTGTGGCGCAGGATCACGTCATGAGCCACCATGCTTTGTGTCCCCAGTGTCCAGCGCTTTGACCAGCGCACTTCGACCATCCACCGGCGCGTGGTGGATGACAAGGCCGTGAAACGCCACACGGTGGGCGTAGAGGCTTCTCTCTTCTGAGGGTCCCCGCCTCTGCCAATTGTCCTACACCCACGCCACCCTCTCCCCTTGTCCAAGGCTCCCCGGTCCCCGATGAGCCTGACCCTGTGTCCCCTCCATCCTCACATCCTTGGCCCTTGCCTCGGAGGGAGTGGGTCCCTCCCCGTCTGCCCTGGGCATCACCCTCACACCTGTGTCCTGGGATCCCGTCTCGTCAACCAGCTCCTCTGGCTGCTGCCCACTCACTCAGATTTGGGGAGCCTCCCCCCTCTCGACCTCCACATGCCTCTGGCCACACGGCACCTCTCCCTTCCCTGCCATGCTTCTGAGCGGTCTCCACTCGGCCCTGCACCCTCATCTTCACCCTCTGACCTCTGCCTTCTGCTTTTGGTAACCCCTTGGCCAGCTCCTGATAAAGGGGCTGCTGACCTTGAGGTCACCACTTCCGATAAATGTTCGATGGCCTTTATCTAACTTCCCCTTCCTTCTGGACACCTCTCGGTGTCTGGACCAGCACTCTCCTGCTTCTCCTCCTTGTTCCCTGACTGTGTTTTCCACTTCCTCCTCTTCCCTCCCCTAGTCACCCAAATGTGGTGGGCCCAGGGCTGTGGCCCCCCGGTCCACATGCTCCCTCGCCCCCCACATCTCCACACCACATGCTGGGCAGCTCCAGGACTCCTCCCACGCCTTCCCAGTGTCCCCGCCATAAACAGACCACTGCCTGCGCACACTGGGAGGCTGGGACTCAGCCTGACTTCTCTCCCGCCCTCCTCAGCCCATCAGCCACCAGCTCCCTCGAAATCCACTTCCCGAACCTCTCCTGTCATCACCGCATGCCTGGGAGACCATGAAAGTCCTCTGCCACTCTTAAAGTTCCAGCCAAGGGGGTCCTTTCTGAACCCCACTCGCTTCTCTGCTGAGAGTCTCCCTGTAGCTGCACGGTGACGGTGACGTCCGAATTCCTGGCGAGGGCCATGAGGCCCCGCCCCCCAGGCGCCACCCACTCCCCACCAGAGCCCCAGCAGCGCAGGGTGGGGGCTGTAAGGCCCCAGGGGTGCCCCATCTCACACCTGCACCCATGCCTGTGCACCGCAGCACACTGGGTGTCCTTTTTATCTCAGATGGACTGGGCCATGCTGGCCTGAGGCATCTGTCCCCTCTTGCCAGGCTCCTGACCCAGATGGTGGCCCTCCAGGCCTGGGACTCTGCCTCACCAGATGCCCGGCAAGTGCAAGGTCACCTCATGCTTAGTTAATGAGTGAATGAAGGGGAAAGGTAGGAGCTGCCTCTCCTGCCTCCTCCAAGAAGAAACAGGCAGGCTCACCATTCAGGAAATTCCTTCTCTAAATGCTCCCTTGAGTAACTAAACACAGAATGGGGTTTCTTTCCCAGGAGACAGGCAGCTCCCCACGCCAGGAGTGTGTAGGGGCTGGGGTGTCAGGGAGGCCCACAGCTGACACTGGAATAAAGCAGGGTCACAGGAAGTGTGAGATCATACCCATTACACGGGGAGGAAACCAGACCAGAGATACTAAGCCTCTTGTTGAGGCCATATAGTGCATTCATTAGGGCCAGAAGTGGGACCGGGCAGAGCATTTCCACCAATACCCGGGTCTCTGGCAGACGCCCCAGTTCTTCCCTGTGCGAGCACCAACCCTCTCTCCATCATCTGTGTCCCCCGCCGCCGACACACCACTATACTGTGCGGAAAGAAAGAGGGGCAAGCTGGACAGGGGATGTGGAAAGGTCCTGGAATGCACCTCCGAGAGCCTGTCCGGGAAGCGGAGGGACGCCGGGGTAAAGAGCACTGGTATCCAGCCATCTGTCCCAGAGAAGGGGGCCAACTGGCCAGCAGAGACGGCCGGACACATTATTTCCCACCCCCCTACCCCTCTGGTTCCTTCTGGGCGGAGTCCCCATCCTCGTCCCCACGCGCCGGTTGCTATTCCCCGTCATGACCACAAGGGGGCGGGCTGCTCCTTGCAGAAACGGGAGCAAAGCTGGCGCAGACCAGGATACCGAATGCGACCCCGGCCAGCCTCGGTGGAGCGCCTACTACGTGCCAAGCGTTTCCATGCTTCACCACGTTGAAGGCTCACAACACTAATCCTTAGGTTTTGTCCTGCGTTTACACACGAGGACACTGGGGCTGGGGAGTTAAGTGACTCCTCTGCAGCTGGCAGGTGACCCAGCAGGGTCAAATTCCAGTCTCTCTAAGCTTCAAATCCTGAGCTCTTTGCACTGTAACCAGATGGGCGGAGGGGAGACCCAGGAGCTCCCAGCCCGGGAAGGTGCTTCCTTCCTCTGGGCATCCCACACTCAGTCCTGGCATGAGCCAGGCATCAATGTTGACAACAAATACATTACATCAAGTACAAAGAAAGAAATCAGAGACTTACAAGGTTTAGGGATCATCCATCCACACTTTCCACCCCTCTTTGGGCCAAAGGACAAATCGAGACCCTCTGAGAGGAAATGAACTGCCCATAATTACCCAGCTGTCAAAAGGCAGATGTCAAAAAGGGGGTCTGTGCATCCTCCCTCCACATCTCCCCAACCACCGACCCAAAAAGTTCCTAAAGTTGAAAATGTCAGGGTCATCCGAAGGATTCTGAGGATGTAAAAGTGTTTTTAAAACGTGCTCTATTTTCGATTTCCTAAATTAACAACTGGGTTCTGAAACGAAAAAAAAACACACTATCACTGGACCACTTCCTGAAACAAACAAATCAAAAATTGTCTTTTTTTTTTTTTTTAAAGGGGGAACTGAAATATCGGAAGAAGCCAAAAAAGGAAGCAGATCCCTGACTTCCACATCCACTATCTCATCTGACCCCTAAGCTCCTCTGAGGAAGAAGAGGCAGGTGGAGTGGCCCGCAGGTCCACAACTCCATATCCGGGCGCGTTCTGGAATGTTGTGGATTTTAGAAAGGTAATACGGCGCACACACCTGCCAGCAAGGCTTGCAGCAGTACACTGTAATCCGGTTCATCTGCACTTGCGTAGTAAAACTAAATGTAATAAATGAAGACCACCCACAGCTTGACATCGGTTCAAATCAAATTTTTTACCACCAACTGAGTTACGGGAAACCTTTGGACTCCAGGGAGCTTTGGCATTTCGGAATTGCCCATAAGTGACCGGGAGCCTGCACCCTTCTCTTTCCGTGGTTTTGAAAAGTGAGGCTCGGCGGTGACTGCCGCCCCGTCGAGCCGGACGCTAAGCCGAGGGGGTCTCCTCGAGTCCGGGCCCGGAGCGGCGCAGCACCCCGGCCCGCCACCCCGCTCCCGGTACCTGCTGCGGGCGCTCCTCCCGTGGCGGGCCGCGCACGTCCTGGACGACCTCGTAGACGTTCTCGGAGTCGCTGCGCGCCAGGGGTCGCGGGCACACCCAGGAGCCGGCCACGCTGCAGGCCTTGAAGCTGCCCGCGCTCCCGAGGAGGCCGGCAGGGGGCGCGACGGCGGCGCGCGCCAGGTCGTCCAGGGACTGGGCGGGCCGCACCGGCGCCGCGGGCCGCGTGTACAAGCAGGTGGGCAGGCCCGGCGCCAGGCTGCTGCGCTGGGTGGCGGCGCCGCGCCGCGCGGGGCCGCACAGGGAGCCCACGCGGCCCCGGGGCTCGGCGGGCATGCCGTCGGGGCCCGCGGACACCGGCGCGCTCACGAAGCGGTAGTCGTAGGCGAGCGGTTCCGGGGCGACGGGCCCCGGGCGGAGCGCGGGTGGCGTGGAGGTGGCGGCCGGGTCCCCGAGCGCCGGCAGCTCGCGCACGTACTGCGCGGGCAGGTAGAAGGGGCGGCCGCCGGGCTCGCGCCGCACGTGCCACCAGTGCTCCGTGCTTCGGCGCAGCAGCCTGTAGCGCTCGTTGGGCTGGATGGCCACGCGGCGCCCGTCCTTGCCCGTGTACTCGAAGGGATGCTCCACCAGCACGTACACGTCCCCCTCGACGTCCGCCGCCATCGCGGCCCTGGCGTTTCCCTGTGAGTGACAAGGAGGAGGGGCGCGGAGGTCAGGGCCACCGAGCCGGGAAGCGCACCGCACCAGAGGGACAGAAGACCTGGGTTCGAGTCCCAGTGCTGCATTCCTTATGTGCGTTAATTTCCTAGCTCAAAAATGGGGGACTTGGATAAAATAATCTCCAAGGTTCTCATTCTTACACTCACTCATGGAATTATGACAATACCTTCATTCTGACAATGCCTTCATCCCGTGGCATTGATTACGAGATTTGATCCCGGTTCGATCCCTTGGTGGAGAAATTGTGGGTAATATTGGTCCAGCTTTACAGCCAAGGAAGCCTTGACCCAAAGAGCTGGGGTGATTGACCGCGATAAAGCCACCACATTTGCCTAAAAGTTGACTGGGCCTCGGTTTACAGGTCTGTGAAGTGGGAAGAACAGCCCGTTCTCTACCCACCCACCCCCGCCGCCACTCCCCTCGCCCCGCCCCCTGCCCTGCCTGTCCCGCCCCAGACGTCTCCAGCCTTCAGGAAATCCGCGTGCCCGGAGCCTCTTCCCTCCAGGCTCCCGCGCCCCCGGCCCGCGGAATCAGGGTTGAGGCGCGGGGCTCTGGGAACCACCCCGGCACCGCTCTATCCCGGGGAATGCCCCTGCCTCGCGTAGTCCAAGGGCCTTGGCTAAGGGACCGGACTGCCAAGGCCGGAGAACCGGTTCTCTCGGTTTCTCTTTCCTTCCCCAGCGGCTTGGCTGCGGACGTGAACCCGGCGCCTGGCCCGCCCAGACCGTCCTGCACCGCCCCCTGTTCTCCAGCTCCCACCTCCACCTCCCGAGTGAGGCTCGGCCCTCGCGGCCTACCCACCAGCCCTGTGATCACATTGCCCCAGGAGAGTGGCCCCTAGAGAATGCACTTTGTGACAGTGACTACTCCTGCGGCGTCCTCCCCAAAGCTCTCCCGGAGTGATTGCCACAACCCACCGCCCTCCACGCCAGCTTAGCTTGGCGCTTGATGTGGTGTTGGGAGTCCGAGCCTAACTGTAAATCCGCCTGTCTCTCCATCAAAGAGATGAGTCGGTACCCTCTTCCATAAGTGGCTGGTCCCTCCAAGCCTTTGCACTGATCCCATCTCCTGCCCCATAGAGGTGTCCTGGGACCAGCAGCTGGGGAGCTCGGTGGCTTGCTGAGGCTGAGGAACCCAAGGAACAGGGTCTGACGGGGGGGGGGGGGTGGGGGTGCAGGGTCTGGCCAGGGACACAGAGCGGCCTTCACTACTTTCTCCAGCTTCCCGTGTTGGGGAAAGGGTTGCACTCTTGGGCCCTGAAGTTACAGTGAACTGCCTGTAGCTAAGCCAACAACCCCCAGGGAGGACACCCCTTCCCGTCACCTTCCCCTGGACCCCCGCCTCTCACTCACGTTGGCAGGGCAGGTCTCTGCGGGCCCATGGGCAGGACCGGCGGAGTCCGCGGATGGATGTAGATCAGGCCCCTGCCATCTCTTTCCAAGGGCGGGGCTTCCAAGGGCTAAGCAGGAGAGACCTCCGGGATCAGGAGCTGGCAAGGGGAGCAAAGAAGGAGAGGGATGCTCAGGAGGGCTGCCCCCAATCCCCAACGCAGCCGTATCTCGGAGGGGCCAGGAGGAGCCTGAATGAGTGTGTCTGGGCGGGTGGGGGACACCGGGAGTGGGACGCACAGCAAGAGAAGGCGAAGGGAGGGAGGAGGGCGCTGTAGGGGCTGCGACTGAAGGGGCCCTGCGGGGTCGTCAGCGGAGCCCAAGGTGGGTAGGGTCCCACCCCTGAGCCTCCCGCCGTGGGATTTGTTGTCCTCCAGCCTCTGCGTCCCGCGGGCGCGCTGCTCTGGGACAGCTCGACCCCGGTTCGTTGTCTCGCCCAGGGTTACAACCGAAGCCGTATGCACCCCGAATCACCACTACAAGCCCTTTCCAGCCCGACTGCACGCACCACTCGCTTCGGACCCACCTCCGCCCTCCCCGGGCCCTTTCCGGGCGCAGCTCGGCCGGGCCTGGAGTTCCCACCGCAGAGATCCCCACCGGAGCGCAGGGGCTCGGGCTGGGTGGGGAGGGGACCCGAGTCTCCTCTCCTTCCCCAACTCTGGGGGAGCCAGAGGAGCCGGTAGGATCCCTGGAACTTCAGGACTGACCCGTCGCCAGGAGGTGCTTTTCGTGCACTGCCCGGGCGACGCGAGCCACAGCGGCGCCGGGGCCTGGACTCGGGCCCCGCCTGTCCCCGGACGGAGGGCAGCCCTTCGGATCTCCGCTCTGCGCGGGGGACATCCGCCCCGCGCGGCCCTGCTCCCGGGCCCGCGCGGCTCCCTCCCCAGCGCCCGGTGAAAGGGGAGCAGGCGCGCGCGGCGCTCCCGGGTGAGGACCCGCCACCTGCCGCACCGCGCTCCCCCAACCCCGGCTCAGCAACCCCCGCCCGGCCCGGCCCTGGCACCTTGGGGCGTCCGATCACCGGCTTCGCCTCCACTTGTCCCGGCAGGCACGCGTGCTTTCGGCTGCCGGCGCTCCCTCCTCCACCGCCCAGCTCCCGCGCAGCCCGGTTTCCTGTTCAACAATACAGCGAGGGAGGCACCAGCCGAGAGCGCCGGGCAGAACTTCCTCCCGGGCTGAGGTTGGGCTGCGGCTGCTAGAGACAATCCCCGGTGTCCCGGCTTCCTGTCCCCTCTGGGCCGGGCCAGCGCCCTAGGAGCTCAGACGCCACCCTCTCCCCTGCACCCCCTGGGATCCCGGGCCACACCTGGCTATCTCCAACGACGTGGAAGCTGCAGGGCCAGGAGGGTGGCATGACGGGGGGAGGGAGGGAGCTTCCTCAACTCCTTCTGGAGGGGCCAGATTTCCCTCCCGCTGCGTGGTTCCATCCCCCTGCCTCCTGGATCCTCCACTGGAAGAGGGCCACCCTCCAAGCTGTCCATTAGGGTGTCCTGGAAGTGGACTCACTCACCTCAGCATCTTTTCTTTCCCATGAACTTGGGACAACACCTACTTCACAGGATCTTTAGGAAGATTGAATGAGACGTACGAAGTACATACAATTCAGTAGTAGTCTCACAGTAGTATCGGAAGGATGCACAGAGCTATTGACGTTATTTTTATTATCAGATGAGCTGTCCTCCTCTTTGGGGTGTGATTGAGGTCTCCAAAGCCCCCATTCTTCTTTAGGCAGAGGGGGAAGGGAGACACAAACGTCCTCAGAGGCACCTTGCTGAGAGTGGAGGCACTGAGACCAAAGGCAGGGTAGCACCCAGGCCACGTGCCCCTGGCCTTGGTCCCCAGCGCTCGAACCCAGTTCCTTTTGTGTTTTCAGAGCCTGCCCCCTACAACCCTGGAGGGGCTTGAGGCCCTGGAGGGAAGCTGGGGCTCAGAGGATACACAGAAGACGCTCTCTCACGGGCTGAAAGGTGTCTTCAAGGACCAGAAACCTTAGGGCCAAATGTGTTTCAGTCCCACTTTCCTGCAACCTGATTTCCCTGGAACGCGTGTTTCCTTCTTCTGTCCTTACGATGGGCAGTGGTGGGCTTTTCCTGGAACTTCAGAGGAAGGGAGCAGCCAAGTAAAGTCCCCTTGGAGCCCTAAAAGCCATGAGCCCTGATTCTGGCCCTCCTCAGCCTTCCCTCCCTGAGCCCCTTCTCTGGCTTTGGATAACCCAGTGGGACACGGTCCCGAGATTTCTCACGTTCCAGTGTCAGGGATCGGTGGGCAGGCACAGGGAAGAAGCCGTTGTGGTGGCATTTCAGCCATCGGTGTAGGTGGGTAAATCTACCCAAAGGCCCTGAGATGCTACCCCCCTCTCCCTGCCACAGACTCTGACTCCTAGTGGGAGGGGGACAGACTGAACACGGTCACCCCTCCTCCCCTGCATGCCCACTTCTGGTGCACAATGTTTACCGCCGGCCACCCCTCTCCAGGCCTCCTGTGTGCCCAGGGACTAATGAGAGTCGGTGGGGGCGGGGGCATCAGACGGCAGGATGGCTGGTGGTTTCCTCCCAACCACTGGCATCGTCGGGATTCAGAAGCGAGACCAGAGGTGAGAAAGATCAGGTCTTTACTGCAAAATCATTCAAAAATCACACAGCAGCAGTTCCTTCAGTACATTGCAAAGCGCCGTTCGGGGCCAGCGCGCCTCACTAGAAAACAGTTTATTGCATAAAATGGCGTTTTAAAAATAGTGTGGGCACCACTGAGGTTCACATCAGCTTTCCATTGGAGGTGAGAGGGTAAGAGTCAACTCATCCGGAAGCATCAGCAGCTTTCTGGTACTGGGGAGAGGGTGAGTTGTAGTTAATGCTGCTAGTCCCCGGTGGGGGTGGAGGGGGAGGAGGTGGGGGGGGGGGGCACAGGCCCCACACAGCCTAAGCGAGCTCCTCTGGGGCCTCACTCCTGTTGCCTCCTAGGGCACCTTCTGGTGCGCACACTGTTCTCACGGGCCTGAGATGAGGCCTGGCCTGGGCGGCACCACCTGCTGTCCCAGGCCGGCTCTGGGCCACTTGGGGGATCTGGGGCATCTGCGGCTCTGGCCGGCCGCGCTGGGTCTGCGCTGGGTCTGCGGTGGGGCATTAATGCTGGCTGTGGGGGTGTGCGCTGAGGATAGGGATCCGCTTCCCCGTTTAGGAGGCTTTGGTGTGCCGGGCATAGGTGCGTACTGTTTCCGTGACAGGGGACAGACAGGCTGTGTGGCAGCCCCCTCCCCCACCTGCCTACCACCTCCTCTCTCCTATTGCACAACTTATCCAGCTCCACAGGGCTGGGCAGGTGACTCAGCAGCCGAATCACCCCAGGGGAGAGGTGGGAGTAGATTCATCTCTTGACAGTGAACGGCAGTCTCCACCTGAGGCCCCCAATCCAAGCCGAGAGCTGACAGGACGGCCAGAGGGCCCAGGCCTGGGGGCCAGGGGGACGATGGGTCCAGGAGAGATGGGGGAAGGCAGCAGGGGAATCGCTCCCAAACCACAGGGTCTAAACATCACTTTGAAAACCATTCCAGGCTCGCACTCTGCCCCACACCCCTTCAAAAGGCAATCGTGCTCCGGGGAAATTCTCTAGTCTCTGGCGGTGCCCCCTCCGGGCCAGTCCAGCAAAGCTTTGTGAATTCATGGCTTTGTAAACTGAGGCTAGGCATCCCTCCCACGAGGCGGCCGCCCCCACACATCGCCGCAGCACGGCTGGCACTCTTCCTGGGAGGACGGTGGTCACCGCTCCACGGTGCCCAAGGCTGGCCTGGGCTCACTGTCCTCTCTGTGGGCCCCGCCTTCCTCTGTCCCAGCAGGGGTCAATCAGGCGGTGGGGGGCGGGGGGTGTCCCCCTGAGAGTGTGTCTGCATCAGCCCGCCCGTCTGGCTTTGGGTCCGCAGTAGGTGAGGAGGGCACGGGGCTGAGGGGTGGGCAAGATGATGACCTGGCCCTGGACCAAGCGAGGGCTCAAAGTGCTCACAGTGCTGGTTCCGAGTCACTCCCTTCTCCCGCGGGGACCGAGAGCCCGGGCTACGGCGGGGCCAGGGGGCTCTGGCGTGGAGAGAGGTGACGGGCTTTTCAGGTGAGGAGGGCAGGGCAGGGCGAAAAGAGGCGAGGGAGAGGAAGAGGGTGGTCATCGGGACCGACCCCGACAGCCCCTGGGCGGTTTGGCACGTCGTATTCGAGCCGTGGGCAGCAGTGTCGGGCGCGGGTGAAGGAAAGGCACCCGTAGAGCTGACAGGCTCTGGCCCAGCGGAGGCCTGCCCGCCCAGCCACCCGCAGGCCAAATGTTCCCACGTGTTTGCTCCGCATGAGAATGTCTGGATTTCTCGGGTGACTTGTGTAGGGTCAAGAATAAAAAAATATTTTCTATTGAAATATGAAGGGAAAAAACCCGCCTTAAAAAACTAGACCTTTTTTGAATCCGGAATGTGGAATTGAGCATGCGCCCAAGTGTGGTTTCCACAGTGTTTGAAGAGCCCTGATGGAGGTGCCGTGTCTGTGAGGTGAGCTGGGGCCTGGTTAGTGCAAAGCTCCCCTCCCCGCTTCCCCTGGGACGGGGGGGCATCTGATGGCGTCCCCACCTTGTGGAGCAGACGGGTGGTAGAGGGACTGGGGGACATCCTCGAGGGCTTCGTCTGGTAGGCTCATGCTCCGGTCGCATCTGGGTCCTCCCGACAGGGGACACGGCTGTGACACCTCGAGAGTATGCAGGCTGATGCCACAGGCGGCCGGGCTGGCCGCGAGCCGCTGCCCCGCAGTCTCCGGCCGGGGACAGCACAGCGGCTTAGAGGAGAGCACTCCGTTCTTGGTACTTGCGCCGGCGGGCACAGCGGGGACAGCCCCCCTTCACCACGGCCTGGCAGCTCTGGTGGAAGACGGTCTTGCACTCGCCGCACCTGGGGAGAGCCGCGAGCGCCGCTGGTGCCGGGGGGCGGCCGGAATCCCGACCAGCACCCGTGGCGGGGTGCGGTTCCGCTCGGGACCCCAAGACGCGCCGCGCCACGTCCCCCCTGCCAGATCACTGCCTGGAGACAGTGCTCACCCCCGCGTCACACCACAGGCGCGGACGCTCTCGATTCTAATTCACGTTCCAGAGAGGCCGCTAGAGACTTAGGGGATGATTTCTTGCCCACGTCGAAAACACTCTGCGGTTTAAAAAGCTGAGCCCAGGGGTTGAATCTGGGCCAGGAGACGCCTACTGAAAATGGATGCTCCCACCCGTTCAGTTTTCCACTCCCGTGTGGGCCGGAATGGAGGTTTGGTGGGTGACTCTTTCCACTTAGAGGCCTCTGATCAGGAGCGGTAACGGGATAGGAACGATGATTACCGCAGCAGAGAGCCAGGCAGGCACCAGCCGCCAGGCGCCCACTTTGTGCCCGGCCTGTGCCACCACTCCAGGGCAGTGACTCATTCAGTCCCTCCTCGGTCCGTCTGTAGATGACAACACCGAGACCCTCACTCAAAGAGGCAGCAAGTCACCTCTTCTCTAGGAAGACAGCTTCCCTGGTCTAGGGTAGGGCCCCGTGAGGGCTCTCTTGTCCCCGGAGCTGGACTGGGGCTGGCCGTGACTGCCCAGGGCGTCGGCTGTTCTAGACAACCTCACCGCCCCGTGGCACTGGCACAGCCGGGGGGCGTTCAGTGTGCTGCTGCACAATGGTGCCGGGCCTGCCTCCCTGGCACACTGGGGCCAGCTGGGGGACTGGGGGGGGGGCGGCTGGGTGTCCCGCATACCTGACGGTGGTGTCAAACTCGAAGGGGAAGATGATGTCGTGGTGGTGGCAGATCTGGCAGATGAAGCCACGCTGGGTGCACAGGTCGCAGTGGTAGACGTGCTGGGAGGCGAATCCGATCAGGGCATCGAGGAACCCTTCGTACGCCCCGTCCGCGATCTGTGGAGGGCAAGGTCAGGCCGCCAGGCCTTTCGGGCAGCTGTGCTGAGACTGAGGCCATGTGTAAAAGGTGGCCCGCTGCTGCTCCTGGCCCCCTGCCTGAAGATTTCCGACCCCAAGGGAGGTTTCTTCGCACTTGGCCCAAAGAGCCTCCCTGAATCAGGCCGAGCAACGCAGGTGTCCAGCAGCCCCGTACGCAGAGGTCGCTGGGGATAACGGGCTTGACAGATGAGACCCCAATCCGCAGTACCCTCCCTCGAGGAAAGGAATGTCCCCAGCTGTCACCCCTGTGACCTGGGCTTTGCTGGAGTGCCTGCTTACAGCAGGGGGCTGGCGCTCAGTCATCGCCCCCGGAGCGTGGGACAAGCAAGACGTGGAGCCTGAGGTACCGGAAAGCTGCAGCCTCCCTCCCCCGTCCTCCTTGCTGATTTCCCATGAATGAGGGCTCTCTAGAGGGGTCTGGGGGCCGGGAAGGGCGTTCTCACCTGCTGGAGGTCAGCGACACTGTACTTGTGGGGAGACTCCAAGAGGTAATTCCTGTGGCTGAGCCTTCAAAGAAAACATAAGAGGTTCCTTATAAGGGTTTCCATGATCCGGGCCAACCCGTGTTTGTTTTCATTCCTTCAGCTGCTCACCGGGTGTGAACACCTGGCCAGGGCGGTGCCTAAGAGCACAGTCGGCCGCCTGGGTTGGGGACTTGGTCTTCCAGGTGACCTTGGGCAGATCACTTAACCTCGCCGAGCCTCAAGTTTCCTCACCTGAGCAATGGAGCTGTTCTGAGGATTCCTTTATGTAAAGCATTTGGCACAGTGAACGCTGAGTAATTCTCAGCCACAGTTGATAACACTGTGTTGTGTAACTGAAATTTGCGAAGACGGTACCACTTAAATGCTCTCGCCAAACGTACACGTGTATACATGTAGCGAGCTGATGGATGAGCTGATGGATCCCTCCCCGGAGGGGAGGAGTCCTGTCGCAACGTATACATGTATCACAGCATCGTGACGTACGCTTTAAACATCTTATAGGGGCGCCTGGGTGGCTCAGTCGGTTAAGCGCCCGACTTCGGCTCAGGTCATGATCTCGGGGTCCGTGGGTGCGAGCCCCGTGTCGGGCTCTGTGCTGACAGCTCAGAGCCTGGAGCTTCAGATTCTGTGTCTCCCTCTCTCTCTGCCCCTCCCCCGTTCATGCTCTGTCTCTGTCTGTCTCCAAAATAAATAAACGTTAAAAAAAAAATAAAAAAAAAATAAACATCTTATAATTTTGTCACTTACACTTCAATAAAGCAGAAATGTTTTTCAAAACAATTTGAAGGGATTAAAAAATGTCACTAATGAGGAGGAGGAGGAGGAGGAAAGCTACCACGTCTTATGTCCATTAACCTGTTTTATCCTCACAGTAATCCTGTGAGGTTGCTACTACCCGAATCCCCACTTTGAGAAGACGACGAAATGGAGGCACAGAGAGGTTAAACAACATGCCTGTGGTCACGCAGCTTGTGTGTGGCAAAGCTGGAGCTTGAACGCAGCAGCCTGGCTCCCGAGCTCACATCCTCACCCACCCGGTGAAGGCCTGTGGGTGTCAGCTGTGGTCATGATTGCCACCATTACAAAGCAGGGACAGTGCTGAGGACAGAAATGCATAGGACGTGGTCCGTGCCCTCCTGTGGCCCCTGGTCTAGCTGAGGGACAGGCAGTCAAGCATCCGGTTTCAGTGCTGCGTGAGAGGCACTGAGACGTGGCCTAAGTACAGCAGGGTCCCATTTCACGGTGGGGTGGGGTGTGGGGGAGACAGAGGACAAGGACAGCTCTACTTTCCACCTACCAATGGCAGAGATCCTAGGGGTTACATCCTGAGGGAAGGATAGGAAACACCTGCAGAAACCCCCCTGGACGACGCCAGCCTGGCTTTGCCGTGTGCGCCTGCGTGGGTACTGGGGTTGGGGAAAATGCTCCAAGCCTAAGGAAAGCTTGCAAACTTGCCCCAGGATGCCCAGGACATCTGGGGGCGGGAGGGTGCCAGGCCCCGGGGCGTCTGGAGTGGGGGCTTGGCCATGCTCCACGCTATGGCCTCAGGTGTGGTCTGGGGGAACCCCATGTGGGGCAGAGATGACAAGTCCCATCAAGCAGCCAGGCGGGCCATACTGTGCCACAAGGGTGGGGACACTGCCGGCCACCTGCTCTGTTCACCAAGCTGGTTTCTCCAGTAAACTTCCAGTTTTCTGGGAACAGCAAGCTGCCATTCATCACCAGGAAAATGCAGGGGGCGGGGGCGGGGGGCGTGCAGACTATCCCTGAGCTAGCAGGAAGGGTGGGGCTGATCTGGATGGAGAGTCATCTCTGTTATCTGCCCTCTGTCCACCATCATGGAAGCCCCAGGGACCAGCCAGGCCCAAGGCCTTCCTTGCAAGCCACTGTGCCCTGGGCCCGTCACACTCTCCGTGAGGCTTGCAAGTGATTTCTCCACAACGCTCAGTCCCGAGCCAGAGGGGACAAAGCGCTGGCCCGGGGGTGAGACGCCACTGCTCATCCTGGCCGTCAGGAGAGAAATCCACACCCCAGGGCCACTCTGGGCCTCTGTTTTCCACTCCACAATCAGGAGACCCCTCTCTGTCCTCTTCCGGTGTGAGGAGGACTGCCTGGGAAGGGGTCAGAGAGATCCACAGGGCTCTCCGGAGGACAC
The DNA here is from genome assembly GCF_023721935.1 of Panthera uncia. Taxonomy (NCBI): domain Eukaryota; kingdom Metazoa; phylum Chordata; class Mammalia; order Carnivora; family Felidae; genus Panthera; species Panthera uncia. Next base: position 14,212,570 of record NC_064814.1, read on the forward strand.
TGGAAGACAGAGGCAAGGTTGCCCCTTCACTCCTGCAAGCAGTGATGGGGTAGGAAAGGGCGCGGGGAAGGCTGGCACAGCTGGGTTCCAGGCCCAGGCTGGGGGACTCCTCTGAACTCAGGAACCTCCTCTCCCCACCCCTCCAGGGCGTTTCTGTGATGGCTCCTTCCCAAGGGCGGGGAAGGTGCCCTGGGGCTTCTCTGGCCCCTGGAGATGCGTCCAGGCCCATCCCCCATCGGAGGATGCCTTTCTCTCAGAGCGCCCAGCCCAGCCGGAGGGCTGCCGCTAGCGAAGGGGAACTCTTCCCTGACTTTACTCACACTCGAGACCTGCCCTTCCTTCTCAACCATTCGGGTCCTCAGCCTCCACTCTGGCGGACCCAGGCCAGGCCTCCACACCTCCCTGGGCTAATTACTGCGCCAGCCCCTGCGCCCCACTGCTGCCAAGCTGGCCTTTTCTAAACCCCAGAGCAGATAAATCCAAATCTGGTGTGGTGCCCAGGACCTTCGAGGTCTGGCCCCTGCACCTGCAATCCAGCTGCACGGAGCCCCTCACGGGTCCCAGTGAGCCACACTCCCGCCCTTCTCCACATCACAGGCCCCCTTAAGCCAGGAAACCTAGGCCATCCCTCCCCCTTTCTTCTCCTCGGTTCTTTTGCAAAATCCCAGTTCACTATGTACATGCTGTTTGCGTTGAGGCAACTCTTTTCCTGCGTTAAGGACAGAGCTCTGGAAGCACAGCCTAACGGTACTGACTGCGGTGGGATTGGAGGAGTGATCCCAACTTCCTGCTTAATTCTTTTATACTGTTTGAGTACTGACCAACTTTGTAAAGAAATATATACATATATATATTATGTATATATAATATATATATATTATATATATAATACACACACACACACACACACACACACACATATATATGTTTTTTTTTTTTTAAAGAGCAGAACGCTACAAATCCTCAGCTCAGATGCCATCCCCTCTCTGGGAACTTTCTTGGCCCTTTGGCTTTCACAAGGCTGGGGCCAGGCGCTTTCCCTCACAGCACAAGCCATGCTGACCCCGGGCCGTCTGTCTGCCTGTGCCCTTCCCCAGACTCTGAGTCGCTCACGGGGCCCTCACCACAACTCCAGAAGGTCGCATGAGCACAGGGATTACTGGCCCATTTTATAAACAAGAAGGACGAGGCTCAGAGAAGTGAAGCAACCTCTCTGAGTCATACAGCAAGTCTGAGGCCGGGCAGAGTCTGCTCCTGAGCTCTTTCCCCTGCCCCACGTTGCTTCTATTGGCGTGGCCTTGCTCTCTTGAAGGCTGGTAGGCTGCACAGTAGGTATGCGGTGCTGCTACCCAAGGATGGGAACAACAAGGCCAGAGAGAAAGAGGCAGGCCGCCCAGCAGGTCAGCCCAGACAGGTCAGTAAGGCCGATGACCAAACAATCTGAGCAGGGTGCGGACAGGCGAGGCCAGTGACTGGGACGCACCCTGCAGGCACCTGGTCTGCTCAGGTCTGTGGAAGATCCCCTTGACTGGGGAGGGTGACGACAGGGAGATTTCACCACCCTGGTCAGGGGGTCTGGAGGGCAGGTTCTCTGGAGCCCTGAGGCCTAGAATCTCAGAAAGGAGGGCAGTGAGTGAAGACCCAGGCACCCAGCTGATGATTGAGACAGGCAAGGCCTCCCGGGGAGGCAGCCTGCTAGGGTCCCTCATGGTGGCACCCAGGGGGCTTTCTGGTCCTGTGGAGACCAGGGCTCAGCTGGCTGCTCTGGGAGCCTATGAGGAGCCAGCCTCTCCCCTGCAGCAGCTCGCTCCTTGAGATCCCCAGAGGTCTGTACTGGCACCGCCCGGGCTCCAAGCAGCCAGGCAGGATTGGCCCTGGGAGATCAGTAGCCAGGACCAAGGAGCTGCAACCTATCAGAGAGGTGGTCTCTGGGCCAGCCCAGTGCGGAACTGTGGTTGGGGGCGGGGAGGAGGGGGACTGTGAGCCCAGAAACTTGTGACTCCGAGTCCCCAGAAACCTAGTAACAAAGCCCAACTGGACAGTAGGCACCAGCTCCCTCACCAGCACAGCCCCAAGAAGGCCGCAGCCTGGGCTAGGAGGCGTTCACGATGGGCACAGGAAGGCCCTAAGCTCATACTCAAGCACAGCATCACCTCTCAATCCTAAGCAGGCCCCCGAGCGCTGGGGGCCCAGAAGCTTCTTCAAGGGCATCCTGAGGGTCCCACCCTAACCTTGCCCTCTTCTGAGGATTCTGGGAGGGATGCCATGCCGGACGGCAGCAGAACAGCCACGAATGGGAGACTGGGGGGGGGGGGTGCCAGGACAACACTGCCCAGCCTTCTCACAACATGCCCCCTTCCCTCCTTGCATGCCCCGGAGCTTTCTCTGTTCTTCCCTCGTATGGGGCCTTCATTCAGGGCCTGAGCGCACCGTTCCTTCCATCTGTAACACTCTTTCCTGAGTCTTCCCCTTTCTAACTCTGACTCATTCTCCAAGGCTCATCTTATATGTACATTCCTCCAGGAAGTCTTCCCGGCTCTGCCCTCCTCCACTCCGGATTAGAGGGCTCACCTCTGTACTTCCAGGCGTCCTGCCTCCCTTCTAGCTCCCTCTAGGCTGTTGTAGCTCTAGGCTTACTCATCTGCCTTCCCTGTGAGAGGGTAGGACCCGGGTCTACCTTGCTCAGTGTGGAGCTCACAAAGCTGGCTCAGTGCTGAGCACTTGGTATGTTCTCAGTAAATAACTGTTAGATGAATGAGTAAATGAATGAATACATGAACAAATAAAAACCACTCCCAAAGCTTGCGGCAATTTCCCCAACCTAGTGGGAAGGTGATTTCTGCTCGGCCCTGGCATTTTTCCTAAGGGGGCGTCTTGGGCGGGCACTAGCTGCATGCGTGTGTGTGTGTGTGTGTGTGTGTGTGTGTGTGTGTGTGTCGGGGACGCTCACCTCTTGCTCAGCTCCTTCAGGGCCCCACTTCGGCACAGGCCCAGGTAATCCCCCAGAAGTTTCAGCTGCTCCCGTCTCCTCCGGACGAGGCGCATCTGCTCAACATGCTCGTACAGCGACGCATTCACCAGCTGCAGGTTGATGAGGGGCTGGGCCCGGATCTGTGTCAGGAACTTCAGAGCCTGCCGGCAGATCTGGGACACCACCAGACGGCAGATGGCGGCGGGGGGGGGGGGGGGGACAGAATGGCCGTTCGGTGAGCATCTCTGCGACAGGCACAGTATTGCCCACCCACTCACCCACCCTGCCACCACCGTCCAAGGGAAGCGGTGCCATCTTCATTATAGAGATGAGGAAACGGAGGACCAGAGATGATGTGACCGGGCCTAGGTCCACAGCTCATAAAAGTCAAGATCTGAACCCAGTTGCCCTAACTCCCAAACCTACTCTCCCTCCCAGGCACCAGCTGCGGTCCCTCCCCAGCCACGTTGGGTCAATGCCCCTCTCCCCCTGGGCCTACAGATCCTTCCCACTATTTCCTGTCTTCCCAGCCCCCATTTTCCTGCCTAACAGAAACAGGCACTGCCCCAGCGCCGACTCAGGAACCAGGTGACTGTCTGAGTCAGGCTCCAGCCACAGGAAACTACAGATCAGACACAGCTTAACAAGGTTTCCCGAGCGCCCCCGCCCCAAGCTCTGGCCAGCAGCACCAGCCAGGGCTCCCCCAAGTCCCCGTGTGGAGGGGAGCGATCAATCCCAGCCTCTCCCACTGACAGGGTGTTACAGGTTCTACCCTCGGCCCTGACCCTAATGCCAAAGCCGGTTACTGAGCGCCTACTATTTGCCCGACGGCGGGCTGCGGATCTCAACCATATCCTTTCTTCAGGCTGATGACAATTCAATGGGGGAGGTGTCACCACCCCCATTTTACAGATGAGTAAATGGAGGCTCAGAGAAGCTAAAGTGGCTTATCCAATCTACCTGCAGAAAGCAGAGCCCGGGTCTAAACTGAGGTGTTGTCTCTGCACACTTGGCTGCCTCATTAACTAACAAGAAGCTTCTCTCCCCTTCAGTCTCCTCCTTGGTGTAATAAGAAGGCCGGAGGACCTGAGATGGTCTCCACCATCAACTACCATGCAGTGGTTAGGAGTCGGGCTTTCAAGTCAGAATCGAATTCGAATCCTGGCTCTACCACTGCCTACCAGTAGGACCTTGTGACACTTATTCAGGACCTCTGTGACTCAGTTTCCTTGTCTATAAAGTGGGGAAAAGAAAAGCATCTCTTACGGAATTATTTTGAGTTTAGGTTAAAATAATAATAATAATAATGCAGGGGCGCCTGGGTGGCTCAGTCGGTTAAGCGTCCGACTTCGGCTCAGGTCATGCTCTCCAGGTTCGTGAGTTCGAGCCCTGCGTTGGGCTTTGTGCTGACAGCTCGGAGCCTGGAGTCTGTTTCAGATTCTGTGTCTCCCTCTCTCCCAGTCCCTCCCCCCTTTGTGTGTGTTCTCTCTCTCTCTCTCTCAAAAATAAAGAGATAAACTTAAAAAATGTTAAAAAATTAAAACAATAATAATGTAAGCTCCTGGCACCTAGCATATCCTCAGTAATGGGAGCTGCCTTCAGACCCTGAGTGCCTGCGCAGCCCAGCTGTCCCCCGAAGCGTTAGGAATGTACCAGGGCCCTCAGGAGACTGTCACACTGGGGGCTTGGGAGCCTCTGGCCCCGTCACCCAGCCCCACTGCTATCTCTTGCCTCCCGCAGCAATAGACAACTCCTCTTCCCACTTCCTAGTGCCCTGAGGTGACAGCCCCCAAGCCAACAAGCAGCCCAGCAGCAAAGCCCTGGTGGCTGCTCAGACTGCTCTTCTCTGTCCTGGCCCAGCCCTTCCCACGACAGCTTTAGGCCTTGGGCGAGGCTCAGATGAAATAATACACAGGAATGTGTGCTGAAAGCTGCCAAGTGCTGCGGACGGACGGACGGGCAGGAGCTTCCTGCTCCCCAGGGACTGCTCTTGTCCTGTGGGCTTGCCGGAGACAGTCAAGAGAGCAGCCCCAGTCCCGGGCTGACGTCCTGCCAAGTGCCAGCCAGGCCTCGCACAAGTGGGTCAGCCGGTGGTAACAGCGAACAATAAGGCCCTTAACCCGTGAGCCAGCCACTTTGTATTTCGAATTTTCCCATTCTTGCGTAGGCCAGGGATCTTTGAGAGAGCAAGAATGAGCGCTGGGTATTTCCTGATCTCAGCTATGCCGAGAAAAGTACCGTAATTTTCTAGCTGGGAAAAGGAAGTGGCACAAGGATTACAGCAATGAATGGGAAGATGGCTTAACAAGTGTCCGGATGTTGGGGCGCCTGGGTGGCTCAGTGGGTTAAGCGTCTGACTTCGGCTCAGGTCATGATCTTACGGTTCACGGGTTTGAGCCCCATGTCGGGCTCTGTGCTGACAGCTCAGAGCCTAGAGCCTGCTTCGGATTCTGTGTCTTCCCCTCTCTCTGCTTCTCCCCAACTCGTGCTCTCTCTCTCTCTCTCTCTCTCTCTTTCTCTCAAAAATAAATAAATGCAAAAAATAAAAAATAAAAAAAAAAGTTGTCCGGATGTTGTAAATAGCAAGTGTGTTTTATGGCCAAAGAATTATTTGCATCTGTGGCGGTTCTGAGGTTTAATATTCTATATGCAGTTAGTTAAATACTTACCACTGAGGGCAGGAGTGAGGACAAGGTAACCAACAAAAAGCCAAAGTGAAGCTAATGTCCTTGGGGTTCCGGTCCCCAGCAAGGTGGAGGCTGGGGTGGCACGGAATCTGAGTCATGTTCCCTGTGCTCTGACGACACATCCACACGTCAAGACTGCATGGCCAATAGGCCTGGGTCTTGAGAAACAAATAGCTTCTTCTTTGTGCTTCTGTGTCTGTCTTAAGCAGAAATCTGTGCCTTTGGGAGAAAGCCAAGTTTGTGCTCCTCCAGGCAAGCTCTGACCAAGTGAATGAGGGGCTGAAGGTGTGGCAGGCCTCAGGAGAAAGAAAGGGCACTGATGTGAGGCTCTAAGAGACTGGCGGGTGCCATCTCCTGTAATGTCCTCTGAGGCAGATACTTATTAATCCTTCTTTATAGATGAGGAAACTGAAGTTAAATAATTTGCTAATGGTAACATAGCTAGGTAAGTGGGTAAGCTCAGGTGGAGAAGAGGAAAAGAAAGATCGTAGAATACATCTTATTCAAAAGGATTTGGTGAACATAAAAAAGTACTCAAGACTAAATCATACTAAATGGTACCAAGTGGACAGAGCCTGCTATAAATCAGTATGAGTCCAGAATGATCCCGACTTTACAAATGTATGTAAACAAATATACAGAAAAGGCTGACTGCCCCAAGGGGAAGTACAGCCAGTTGGCCAGCCCACCAACCCATCCACCCATCTATCTATTGACAACTATCTACCCACCCATCCCCCATCCATCTAGAAATATAATCTATCCTAACTATCTTTCCTTATCTATTCTTCCTCTCCCTCTCTTTCTCTCTCTCTAGTTGCTGGTGCCTTAAACACTTTTGTCCGTGGCCATGGGAGCTGCAGAGAACCACCCTCAGGCCTCCACCTGAGGAACAAATGGCAGGCACTGACAGAGTTCTGCCCAGGGGCTACAGACCAGCAGCACAGTTGTTTCTTGGTTGGCCCTCCCACCATCATGGGGCCTGAACCAGTGACCCTAAATTCCCTAGAGCCAAACTCCTCCACACAAAGAGCAGCAACAAAGGGGAGCGACCATTCCTTTGTCACTCCTCAGCCCTGTGTGGCCACGACTGGTTGGGCCCAAGGCTTACCGGGCGCTTGGTGAGGTCCCAGTTGTGGATGATCCTGGCCGGAATCACCGAGGCATCGTCTTGGTGGCAGATGTCGCAGTAATAGAGGCCAGAGAAGGCACAAAGCTTGGGTCGTACAAACGAGAAGCCAATCTGCCGGGAGCAGCCTGGGGAGAGGGACGGCAGGAGAGTGAGCAGTGGCGGGGCCAGAGTCTGGGGACAACGCAGAAGCTCCTAGGCAGAAGGACCTGCTATTTAAGGAAGGGGCAGACATAAAAGGAGGACACAAAGATCAAACAACCGTCACTCACATGCCCACCGCTGAGAAACAACCCCATTACTTAGTCTTCACGACAAAACACTGTTAACAATTATTGCTGTCATTTTGCAGCCGAAGCAGTCGGTGCACAGAGAGGTCAGGAGACCTGCCCAGTCACAGGACGATTAAGTGGCAGAGCCGGTAATCGGATTTGGGCTGGGTTGGTGTTAGAGCCCACATCCTCTTCTACCTAGCTGCCTGTGTTCAATGTTCCCCCTGCTTGCTCACCAATGCCAACCTCCCGTAGGCCCACCCCTCCACTGGGGCCCAGAAACGGAAGCAACCAAGTCAGCGCCTCAGCAAGCAGGGTAGGAGCTGGGGACATGGGGCCGGCCGACAGGCAGGGAGTAGGTGGGGAGGCCAACCGGAGGCAGGACCGTCTGGACACTGCCTGGGCCAGCTTGGAGTCAGAGAGGCCGGACATCTCAAGACAGTGGTGCAGGGTCCGGCTTCAGCTCCTCTGCTGGAGGTCCCTCCACAGCGGCGGGCGGTGAGAGTCAGAGTGGGGCTCAGATCCTGAGCACATGCCTGCCTCCCACAGGGCCAGGGGAAAGAGGCCCTCTGGCCTTGGGACTAGAAGGGCTGGCTCTTCTGCCTAATAGCTGCCTCATCCTAACCTTCGCCGAGGTTTTACGAGGTTCCATTTCAGTATCTATAAAATTCAGCTGCTCCTTGCTCTCCTGTGGGGGTGATGACCAAGTTTAAATGAGATGAGGCTTTGAAAGTGCCCTGTGAACCATGAAATACAGCCAGATGCCGGCGGTGGGCATCCACCCGGCCACAAAGCCATGCCTGCAGCAGGAAGGAAGCCCAAGCCCCCAGATTCAGTCTCGGCCTGAGGGCTGGCAGGTGAGAGGCACAGTGAGAGCCGCCCCCTGCCAGCATTCACACCCACTGGGGGACCCTCCTCACCAGCCCTGGGGGGCCTGGCCTCCTCCCCGAGCCCAACACCCACAGGCGGAAAGTGCAGAGCGTGAGTGTTAGGGGTTGGCGGGTGTGAGGAGGGAGTGAGCAGGGACTTGAAAATGTCTTCTGCAGGAAGAAAACCGCAGACCACTTCCTTCCGGATGCCCGAAGCAGACTTTCCCCTCCGGTCCCACAGGCTCCAGCCAACAGGATGGTCCTCAAACCACCTGCAGCCGCGTCTCCTGCTAGGGCACCCTGCGGCAGGGCAAAATCCTCACAGTCCCCCTGGAGAACCGAAGGTGATGGAAACAGGGGTCTGGGTCCGGGAGAAGAGCTAAAAATGGAACGTGAGCCATGGAATATCTCACAGCCTTGAAAAGCAATGGGGTGGAGAGGCCCTGCGGGGACACGGCCAGAGCGAGGCTCTAGGACCGTCAAGGTCCTCATCTGGCTTCACCACAGGACAGGTTATTGTTAGGACTAAATTAAATAATCCAAATAAAGCAGCTGGCCCGGTGGTCCCACACAGAAGAATCGGACTTGAGGACAGTAATGATACGGCAGATGTACTGACGTAGAATAATATCCACAATACATTCCTCAGTAGAACAAAACCAAGTTGCAGAACAATATATACAGCTGTGCTGGCCCGTACGGTGGCCACAAGCCAAAGGCGCCCATTTTAATTTAAATACCTTTAAGTTAAACTGAAAATTTGGTTCCTTAGTCACACTAGCCACATTTGAAGTACTCAGGGGCCACAGGTGGCTTGTAGTTACCATATTAGACAGCACAGATCTAGGATATTTTCACCATCGGAGAATGTTCTATTGCACAGCATTCAGTAGGATGGGCCCATTTTTGTTAAGTGAAAAAGACTGTGTGCACTTGCGAAAGCATGCAGAAGTATCTGGAAGGGTGCCGTGCCCCTGCTCCAAAAGAATCCAATGATAGGGTGATATAATAATGAAGGGGGCGGAGAGCACAGCTCCCTGGATGGAGCTCCCTGAGCAGAGACAGCAGCACCCGGCAGAGCTGTGCACCCACAGGTCCCAACCCTCGGCAGGGCTGCTGGCCTCGGTGGGTGCTGGGGAGGAGCAGAGGCTACGTCTGCTGCAACATCCCAGGGGTGGCATGGGGGCGCTCGTGGAGAGCCAGGAAAGGGCAGAGAGCCTAAATCGGGAGCCCCACCCGAGGCAGAGTGAGGCGGGCAGGCTGGGGGTGGCGGGACAGCAAGGGGGCACCTGCACAGAAGCAGCCCTGGGAGTCAAGGCCTTTCTCCGTGGGGATGGCCACGAGGTACCGCAGCAGGAAGCCGTTCTCCCGCGTGGCGAACTTCAGCACCTCCTGACAGTTTTCGTCCAGACTCCCGCCCAGTGTCACCGCCTCCTCGGCCGTCTCCAAGTAGGACGCCAGGACCTTGCGTACCAGATCCCTCCACAGGGCGGCCTCCTCAGCATTCCCGGCCTGCAGCTTCAGGACGGCCTTGGCCGTGATGATTTTGAAGAAGGATGGGCCCCCGAGGCTCGTGTCTGGCAGGATATCTCGGATGGTCTCAACTCCGTGGCTGTCACTTAACATTTTCTCGTTGTTTCTCACTCGGAAGCATTTCAGAGACTCCAAGGATAGGGAAAAAATATAGGGCATCCAGGTCCTGTCCGTGTACAGGTACAGAAGGGATTCTTTAATAGCGTCTGGCTCGGGAACTTGGGCAGAGGACCAACAGAACTGCGTGCCCTGGAGAGTCTCGGGCTCAGTGGGTGGGTCCGGGTGGGAGGGGAGGCCACCCTGGGGGGCGTCTGGGGGGTCCTCGGGCTGCTCCGGGTACTGGATGGTCACCCACTCATCCTCCTGCTGGGGCCGGCACTTCTGTAGGGCCTCCCGCACCCGGTCCAGCCAGTCCTCGGCTTCGTCCTGGGAGGAGGCCCGCAGGGCCAGCTTCCTGCCAGAGAAGACCAGCTCGAAGCGGCCGTCGCCGTGGGCTGGCCCCACGGCCTCGCAGCGCAGCAGGGAGCAGTTCTCCACGCAGGTGCGTTCCTCGGTGTTCAGGTAGAGGCGGAACTCCAGAGGGGAGAGCTCGCAGAAGAGTTCCTTCCAGATGCCCATCGCCCCCCGCCGCTCCACGGTGCCCAGCTTCATGAGACCCCGGAATGGGTTGGACAGCCCTGGGGGCAGAAAGAGGCACTTTAGACGGCGGGGCCAAGCCTCTACCTCCTGAGGCCCTGCAGCGGGTGGGGACAGGGGCTGCCGCAAGAACGCTTTAGGAGTGCCTTCATCCCATCCGCACCCTCAGCTGTTGACCTTGTTCCTGAATTTTACTGAGAAAAAAAAAAAAAGGACTGAAAAAAATTACCTCCACAGAGCCCTCACTATGGCATCTGTACCCACACTCAGACTTCCCCCTTGTCACCGGGGATGAACTTCCGGCTCAGTCTGAGGCCAACTCCCCCGTCTGCACAGGGGACCCCTCCCCACCGCCCACTCAAGGACAGGGACGTCTCTCCAGCAGCCCCCCCCCCCACCCCCCCACCGTGTCACTGCTTTCTCCCTTCCCTCCTGGCTCGTTCCCACCAGCACACAAACACACTGTTATTTCTGCCATCTTTAAAAATAGCTTTCTTGATGGCACTCACATCTCTAATTACCACCTTGTTCCTCTGTCCCCTTTACAGAAAACCTCGAGGAGGTGTCACAACTGTCTCTGGTTCCCCTGCTCCCGTTCCATCTTGAATCTGCTCCAGTCAGGTTTTTGTCCCCTCCTTCCACTGAAACGGCACTTGGGAAGCCCCATGCCCTCCTTGTCACCAAATCCCAAGGCTAATCCTTGGTGCCAATCTGGCCTGACCCATCAGTATCTCAGGACACAGCTGAGACCCTCCTTCCCTCATGAGACACTTCCCTCACACGGCTGCTGAGGTGCCACTCTGGGTACTCCTCTGCCACGACGGGCCACTCTTCTGTCCCCCGGGCTCACTCCTCCGCCTCTCCCTGACATGTCAACATTGGAGCACCCCAGAGCTCAGTCCTGGGTCCCCTTCTCCATTGACACCCGCCTCCTACCTGATCGTGCCTACGCTCAGGGCTTTATGCCAACAACTCCCCAGCGTTTATCTCCAGCCTGAACCTCGCCCTTGAACTTCAGGTTCAGATCTCCGCCTGCGCCATGTACGGCTGATATCTAATAGGCATCTCAAAATTGACATGCCCGAAAATCAATTCCTGCCCCTCCCACTGCAAACCAGCTTTCCTCCCAACATCCCTCATCTCATAAATGGCAAACTGCATCCTTCGAGCTGCTTGGGCTAAAAACCTTTCCTTTCTGTCACACACATACACACGCAGCCCATCAGCGAATCCTGCTGGCACATCCGGAACCCTCTGCTTCTCACCACCTCGACCACTACCACACGGGCTCCGACGGCTGTCACCCCTGGCCTGGCTTATGGCAAGAGCCTGACTGGTCTCTCTCCCCTGAGGTCCTTCAACATACGAGACAGGATGACTCCCCATTTAAAGGAAGTCAGATCACGTCCCTTTGCCCCAAACCCTGTAATGACTGCCATCTCCCTTGGAGGGAAAGCTAACGTCCCTTCTGTGGCCCGCGAGGCCCTCCGTCACTCCGCCCTCATCTCTAACCACCCCCTTCCAATCTCCTTGGTTTCCTGGGCACGTGCCCATGGCAGGATCTTTGCATCTGTTCCCCTGCTTGAGCCACACAGGTCGGCCCTTGCCTTCCTGCCTCTCTCCCTGCACATCTCCTCAAATGTCACCTTATCTGTGAGGGCTTCCTTGGCCACCCATATGAAATAGTATGCTCCCCCCACCCCCGTGGCACTCCCCAAGTTCTCCATAGCAATTATCATCACCAGTCCATACAATACATTTACTTGTTAATTCCCTTCTTCCCTGCCTCTTGCACTAGGATATAAGAAGTCTGTGAAGACAGGGACGTTGCTTTGCTTCCTGCTGTGTCCCCAGCACCCAGAACAGCCTGGCACAGCACAGATACTTAATAAATACCCGCTGAATGAGCGTGTGCCTGGACACCACACACCCCTCTATGCTCCCTGTTTCCTAGGGCTCTGCCAGCAACTGGGGGGTCCAAAGGACGCACAGTTCTCTCTCCCGCAGCCTGAACTAGCCTTGGAGATTTCAAATAATTGTATAGGGTCTTCCTACCCTTCAGGGAACCTGACGGCCTAGGCATGAGGCACACTTTCTCTGGCATGGTTATATGGACTACAAGAAAAATCTAAAAGAAGCCAGTGTGGAGACCAGGGCTCTCCTAAGCTAGGCACCTGGCCGGAATCGTCTGCTGGGTCACGGCAAACAGAAAATGAAGTGAGAAAGAGACCGGCTCCAGGGCAGACTTTTCTGTTTGTGGGGGTTGTAGAGAAATTCGGTTATGGTTACCGAATGCTTTTTAGAATTGCACAGGGTGTGGAACTCGAGCTGGCCTCATTGTAAACAGCGCACAGAGGACAGCTAACAGATGGCAGAGCTGATACACCCCCACCAGAGCTGTTAAACAAACCATCGAAGACAGAGGTCTCGGGAAGGGGCACTGAAATGCCTTCCGGAGGCAGGGTTTGCTCTGAGCTACAGGCAGAACCCAGAGTCGTGCATAATCACATGACTTCGGGGGGAAAGTTTCAGTATTTCAATATATGAAACAGGTTTGGGGGCATGATACTGTGGAGCTCTTATGAGAAAATATAGCACTTTTCCTGAAATGCTTCCCTGAATTAGTCAGCAAGGGTGTTCCTGATTACATTTTGGGAAGAGGTTTTGCTCGTGAGAACACACTACCCAACCGGTAATGGAAAAGAGGGCTCTGGCACTGCTCTCCGAAAGGCACTGTCCCCGCGGCAAGGTCACTGGAACCCTGCGGTCACCTACCCATCTGCCTGCGGTGCACCACCCTGAAGTTCTGGTGCTCCTGGGCCGCCGCTGCCCTGCTTGGCCGGCCTCCTGGGGAAGGCACGCAGGCTTGGTCTAAGGCCCCCGTGGAGTGGCTTTTCCTTGGCCCCTGAGAAAAATGCCGGAGGACCCCAGGCCGGGACTCCGGAGTCCCTCCGGAAGAAGCCACGGAGGGTTCTGAAGGGCTCTCTGCGGGCGGCTCCTGGGGAGGCCGGTAGAAGTCATCCTCTGAAATCCAGCTCCTGCTCTTCTAGTGGGAAGGGAGGGAAGACATAGGTGGTGTTTGAAGGTTTTTGTGTGTTTGTTTTGTTTTACAGACATCTTGATGGAGACACAATTCACCGATCATCAAAGGAACCCATTTAGAGCGCACGACTGAATAGTTTCAGTGTATTCACAGAGTTGTGCAACCAGCACCACGAAGTTCAGGACATTTTCATTCCTCCAGAAAGAAACCCCGTGCTCGGGAGCAGTCAGTTCCCATTTCCCCTCAACCGCTCCAGTTCTAGGCCACCACTAATGTACTTTCTGTTTCTAGAGATCTGTCCATTCTGTTTACATAAACAGAATCTTCATTTATGGTTTGTCTTTTTATTCATTTGTATGTATATTTATTTATTTCAGGGTGTGCGTGGGGGAGACAGCATGAGCAGGGGAGGGGGACAGACAGGCAGAGAAAGAGAGAGACAGAATCCTAAGCAGGCTCTACACTCAGTGTGGAGCCTGACGTGGGGCTCAATCTCACGAACCTGGGATCACGACCGGAGCCAAAATCAAGAGTTGAATGCTAAACTGAGCCACCAAGGTGCCCCAATATAAAAGGAATCTTATAAATGTGGTCTTTGTGTCTGCCTTCTCTCTGAACATCAGGTTTTCTAGGTCCATCCATGTTGTAGCAGGCATCAGTATTTATTACTAACTAGTATTCCAAGGTATGGATGTAGCATATTTGGTCTGTCCGCTCATCAGCTGATGGGCATCTGGGTTGTTTCTGCTTTGGGGCAATTATGAATAATGCTGCCATGAACATTCACGTAACCATTTCTGTGTGGATGTATGTTTTCCGTTCCCTTGGGTACACGTCTATGAGTGCAACTGATGGGCCATTCGGTAACTATGCCTAACTTTCTGAGGAATTTCCAAACTCTTTCCCTAAGTGACTACACCATTTTACATTCCCACCACATATGGGGATTCCAATTTCTCCACATCCTTTCCGACGTTTTTATTATCTGTTTGATTATAGCCATCCTCACGTGTGTGAAGTACCGTCTTGTGGTTTAGGTGTGCAATTTCCCCAGTGTCTAAGGACAATGACACCAAGCATCTTTTCATGTGCTCAGTGGACATCAGTAGATCTTCTTTGGAGAAATGTCTATTCGAATTCTTTGCCTATTAAAAAAATTTTTTTAATGTTTATTTATTTTTGAGAGAGACAGCGAGCGAGTGGGGGGGGGGGCAGAGAGAGAGAGAGAGAGGGAGACACAGAATCCGAAGCAGGCTCCGGGCTCTGAGCCGTCAGCACAGAGCCCGACGTGGGGCTCGAATTCACGAACCATGATCTGAACCGAAGTCGGAGGCTTCACCGACTGAGCCACCCCACCCAGGCTCCCCTAAGTCTCCCAATGATTTTGAGTTAATTCTTGTGTATGGTGTGAGGAAGGGGTCTACCTTTATTTTGTCGCAGGTGGACATCCCATCATCCCGGCACCAGTTATTGAAGGACTACAGTTTGTCAGCCCTGCTTATAGGGTTTGAGATGAGGGAGGCATGGGTGAGCAGGACCCAGGACCCCTTCTGTTGCTGTCTGAGACTGAAGCTGCTCACCAGTGGGACAAGTGGGGTGGGTCTGGGGTCACAGAATTGTGGGAAGGGATTTTAGCTTCCCGCCTCCCCCATTTCAAGCGCTCCCTGCCTTTCTGTGCCTGAGCATGGATGAGCAGAGGCAAGAAGAAAGCTGGCTGGACTGCCCTAAGTGGCTGTCTACACAGAGGAAGTGACTCACACGAGAGGTGGGTCCAGCCCAGCTATTTTGTTAAGTGTCACCAACCTCACCCTGAAGTTGCTATTTCCACCCCCTAAATGAGACTGCCCTCTCTGCTCCCGTAGACGCGGAAGGGGAGTAAGGCTGAGGCTGCCCTAGAGGGATTGGTTTGGACAGTTTAATCCATTCAGATGCTTTATGGCACCTTAAGCCAAGAGTGGAGAACTCTGAGTCGGGAGTATCGGGGCCTCAGAGCTGGGCTCCAGGGCTCCCTCTGAAAACCCTCGGAATTAGCAGGTGCTTCCTTCAGTCAGTGACAAGACAATGTGTCAATCAGGGTGGCTACTTGGGAAGCATTTGCAACACAAGATTCTGAACAAAGCCTGCCTGGGCCATAGAGACCCAGGGGAGCTCCCCGAGGAAAATGGGCAGGAGCCCCACAGAGCCTGGCGCACACACCTGGGAAGTCCTGCGGCCTCGCAGCTCACTATTCCTTAAGACTCAGCTCAGGGGCCGTCCATCACCTCCTCTGGGAAGCTTTCCTGACTATTCCCCAGCCTACACTCCTCCCGCTGCCTAGCTGGGTCAGGGACTCCTCGGGGCTCCCACGGCATTCTTTGCCCACCCCACCCGGCACCTACCAAGCTGTATGCAATGGCCGCTCTTCTTTCTGCCTGGCACAGAGTTATCACAGATGAGGGAATAATTCTCGAGTGTCAAACGTCTTTGGCATAAAATAACAAGGCTGGGGCAAGGGGACTGGAAGGAAGGAGACAAATGTGAATTGTGAGGTGATATATGTTCACTGGTGAGGGCTTCTCTCTCCGAGGAGGCGAGGGAGACTACTGGGAAATGTTCAGACACGGTCCAGCGGCCACAGGTCAGCCCCCAGGAAATGACACTCCAGGAAAAATCTTTTGTTCTCTTAGACAACAGACAAAACCAGTGGGAACACTGGGTCCGTGCAGCTTCTGCACACAGGCCTGGACGGAGCTCTGTAGCTGTGCCCCAGCCAGGGCCCCCGGTCACAAAGCGGGGTGTGAGGGGGGGAGAACCCCACTGTTCCCCCTCCCCCTTCCTACCACCTACCTTCCTACCTTCTGCTCATTCAAGCCCCCACAACTGGCCAGTTCCCTGCCGCTCTAACAGTGGAGGAAACCGCCACAGACCACGGGTCTAAGCCATGGCAGCACCTGCCACGAGGGGCCCGAGACAGAGGAATGTCACTTTCACTGGATGAAGTCTTAGAATCCAGACTGTCCTCTGGAGTGCAACTGAGAAATCCGTTCACAGCCTCCCGGAGTCCACAAATAGAAGTCCCCTTAGCTCCCCCACTCCCGGCCCCTTTCCTTCCTGGCACTTGTCACCAGTGTAATTATGATGTGGGTAATGACTTGCCTGATCCAGTGTCTGTCCCCAAGGAGCAGGGCCCTTGTCCGTCCTGTTCCATCACCGTACCCAGTATGGTGCTTGGCCCAGAGCAGGGCCTCTGCGGTGAATGAATTTAAAATAATGTTTTTTGTTTCTTTTTTAAAGAAAGACCGAATGGCTCTCATGGTTATACGACTTGACAGTCAGAACCCTCTACCCCCCCCCCCCCCCACCCCACGCCAACAAAGTGTCAAATAAATGGCAGTGACTAAGTGACAGAAGCACAGGAAAATGAGACTCACAGGGGTGACACACGGGGTGGAGCCGGGGGTCCACCAGGTGGGCTGCACTGGAGTGCCCAGCGACTATCTACTTAGTGGAGGGATGAGTGGGTCCTGTGGGCTCTCAGCAACCTGAGTCCCCTGAGGCCTGCGGGGAGGCGGAGCCCGCCCCGGTCAGACCCACCAGCCCAGCCCATGCACTCGGCGGCCTACTTCTCAGCGTAAACTCCCACGCTGGCATCTCGAGAGTCTCTGAGAGTTCGAGAACCATTAATTACGCCTGCACTCACCCAGGTACGGTGTGCAGAGCTGACCTTACAGAAGGGAACAGACATGCTCTTCCGTATCACGGAGCCGATATTCGAGTCCAGAGGCAGGAATTCAAGTGAAGCAGGCAAATGGGAAAGGGAGTCACCGGGGACTGTGCTTTTGGGACAGGGTGCTGGGGGAAGGCGGAGACAAGGGTGAGGAAAAGGGGCGAGCTGGGAAAGGGTCCGGGCAGATGGAATGGCAAATGGAAAAGCCTGGGGCTGAAAGGAGCCTGCGGTGGCAGAAGCTGCCGGAGGCCAGAGGAGCAACGCCCGGTGAGCCGAGGAGCTTGGGTGACAAGTTAAGCTGCCCTGTCCCATCAGCTCTGGGACCCTGGCAAGACAGGATGTCGGAGCTGAGACACAACACGAGTCAGGTCTTGGACGGGAGTGAACTCAGCTTGGTCAACGCCACTCTGTGGCATCCTGCTAGGGCGCGCAGCCCCAGACCCTAGGGGTAGCCCCCTGCTTCCAGCTCAAGCCGGGGGCTGTGGAGTCGTTCTTCTTTACCCTTCAGGGTGTTGACAGCTGTCGGCTCAAAACCTTCAGAGTCCTCTGACATTCTGGGCCCTGAAGACTCTTCAGGATAGTAAAAAATGGAGACTGTGACCCTCACTTATACAGCTACATGGCTTATACAGTCACATTCAGTCAGTGGTGCTAGTCAGTCCGCTATCTGTATGGACAAAACGTGACTTTTGACTCTTACCTCACACCATACACAAAACTCAATCCCAAGTGGATCATAAATCTAATTGCAAAAGGCAAAACAACAAAGCTTCTAGATGAAAATATAGGGGTCTTCACAGCTTTGGGTAGAGATCTTAAAAATAGATGCAAAATACATAAACCACAAACAGAGAGGCCAATAAATTGAAGAGCATTAAAACCAAGAATTTCCGCTCCACGAAAAATACCATTAAGAGATTTAAAACACAAGCCATAGGGGCACCTGGGTGGCTCAATCAGTTAAGCATCCAACTCTTGATTTTGGCTCAGGTCATGATCTCACAGTTTGTGAGTTCAAGCCCCAAGTCAGGCTTTGCACTGACAGTGTGGAGACTGCTTGGGATTCTCTCTCTTTCCCTCTCTTTTTCTTTTGCTTTTTAATGTTTATTTATTTTTGAGAGAGAGAGAGAGACAGAGTGCAAGTGGGCAAGGGGCAGAGAGAGAGAGATGGAGACACAGAATCCAAAGCAGGCTCCAGGCTCCAAGCTGTCAGCACAGAGCCCGACGCAGGGCTCGAACTCGTGAACCGCGAGATCATGACCCGAGCTTAGCCAACTGAGCCACCCAGGCATTCCTCTCTCCCTCTTTTTCTGCATGCGCATGAGCGTACACACTCTCTCTCAAAATAAATAAATAAACGTTAAAAAAACAGGCAAGCCATAGACTTGAAGAAACGTTTGCTATATGTATATGCGACATATTTTTTTCTCTAATAAAAGACATATCCATAATATGTAAAGAGCCTCTACCAATGAATCAGGAAATACACACAACTCAATTTGAGAATGAAGCAATGACTTAGAGACTTCCAAAAGCCAATAAGCAAACGAAAAGGTATCAAGACCGTTAGTCATCAGGGAAATGCAAATTAAAACCACAGTGAGGTCCCACTACACACCTATTAGAGTGGCTGAAATGAAAAAGACTGATGACCCCACTGGCTAGGATAAAGAGCAATGAAAATGCTCACATATTGCTAATGTGAGTACAAGTCAGTGCAAACACTGTTAGAAAACTGCTTGGCAGTAGGCACTAAAGGTAAACATATGCCTTCCCAATGACTGGGCAATTCCGCTCCTAGATATATACCCCCAAAAAAGAGTGCAGAGGGGTTCAACGAAATACAAATGTAAGAATGTTCACATCAGCTTTCATCATAATAGCCCAAACCTGGAAACAACCCAAATGTCTGTTAGCAGGAGAATGGATAGATGCACTGTGATATATTCTTACAATGGAATGCTACAGAACAATGGAAAAGAACAAACTATAGCCTCATGCTATATGCACAAGTGAACCACACAGACATAATGCTCAGTGAAAGAAGCAAAAGGGTATACGTTGTACAGTTCCTTTCATACGAATGAAGTTGAACAATAGGAAAAATTAATCTACGGTGCTAGAAGTCAGAATAGAGGCTTCCTTTAGAGGGGAACAATGGGACAAGGCATGAGAGAGCCTTCTGGTGGGCTGGAAATGTTCTATGTTTCCATCTGGAGGGTGGTCATAGAGGGTACATCGTATATAATTACTCACTGAGATGTGTACTAACGATCACTTTACAGCATTCCTCGAAAACGTTCTAAAGGGGGAAATAATAGTCTTTTTTTCTGGTAAATTTTTAAAAATCTTTATTTTTGGGAGAGAGAGAGAGAGAGAGAGAGCGCAGGGGAGGGGCAGACAGAAAGGTAGACACAAGAATCGGAAGCAGGCTCCAGGCTCTGAGCTGTCAGCACAGAGCCCGACGCGGGGCTCGAACTCACGAACCACAGATCACGACCTGAGTTGAAGTCGGACGCTTAACCGACTGAGCCACCCAGGCGCCCGGAAATAATAGTCTTTTGAACAAATGGTGCTGGTACCACTGTACATCAATATGCAAAAGAATCGAGCTGGACCTCATCTTTATACCATATACAAAAGTCAACTCAAAATGGATCATAGATCTCAATGTAAGAGCTAAAACTATAAAATTTTTAGAAGGACACATAAATCTTTGTGACCTTGGGCTAGGAAATGGGTATAGACAGGACACCAAAAGCACAAATGGCGAAAGAAAAAAATAGGTAGATTGGACTCTATCGACATTGAAAACATTTATGCTGTAAATGTTACCACCAAGAAAGTGAAACGACAACTCACAGGATGGGAGGAAATAGTTGCTAATTATGTATTTAATAAGGGTATACAATCCAGAATATATAAAGAACTATTATAATTCAATAATAAAAAGACAAATAATCCCATTTTAAAATGGGCCAAGGGGTGCCTGGGTAGCTCAGTGGGTTAAGCATCTGACTCTTGGTTTTGGCTCAGGTTGCGACCTCACGTTTCGTGAGTTCAAGCCCTGCATCGGGCTCTGTGCTAGCGGCAAGGAGCCTGCTTGGGACTCTCTCTCCTTCTCTCTCTGCCCCTCCCCTACTCAGGCACGCACTCCCACAAAATAAATAAGTGAAAAATAAACAAAATAAAATAAAAATGGGCCAAGGTTCTGAAAAGACATTTCTCCAAAGTAGATCTACAAATGGCCAAAAGTCACACAAAAAAGATGATGCTTGACATCATTAGTCATTAAAGAAACGCAAATCAAAACCATAAGTAGATACTGCTCGTGCCCTTGGCTAGCTATAATGACAATTTTTAAAAAGACAGTAAGGACTGTTGGTGAGGATGGAATACATTGCTGGTGGGAATATAAAATGGGGCCGCTGCTTTGGAAAACAGTTTGGTAGTTCCTCAGAAGGTTAAATATAGAGTTACCATGTGACCCAGAGATCTTGCTGCTGGGTATACATCCAAGGGAATCAAAAATATACCCACACAAAAACTTGTACATGAATGTTCACTGCTGTGTTATTTATATTAGCCAAAAAAATGGGGGGAAAAAAAACAAAAGTCTATCAATGGATGAAGGACAAAATAAAATGTGACGGATTCATACAAAGGAATCTACAATGAATTATTACTCCCTGAAGCACAGATCAGGCTCCGAAAACGACGAATCCCGAAAACAGTATGTTAATTGGAAGAAGCCAGTCACCAAAGGCTGCATATTACATGATTCCATTTATGTGAAATGTCCAGAATAGCAAATCTATAGACAAAGGAAATAAGTGGTTGCCAGGGGATGAGAGGAGTGAGGCTGGAGGAGGAGGATGGGGCGTCACTGCTAATGGTAAGGGATTTCTTTTCTTTTCTTTTTTAAATGTTTTTATTTATTTTTTGAGAGAGAGATAGAGACAAAGCATCAGCAGGGGAGGAGCAGAGAGAGAGGGAGTCTGAAGCATGCTCCAGGCTCTGAGCTGTCAGCACAGAGCCTGACACGGGGCTCGAACTTGTGAACCACAGATCATGACCTGAGCTGAAGTCAGACACTCAAACGACTGAGCCACCCAGGCGTCCCAAGGGATTTCTTTTATGGGGGATGAAAATATTTTCGAATTCGATTGTAGTGATGGCTGCACAACCTTGTGAATATACGAAAAAAAAATGGAATTATACACTTTAATTAGGTGAATTGTATGGTATATGAGTTATATCTCAATAAAGCTATTTAAAAGCGTGTGTGTGTGTGTGTGTGTGCGCGCGCGCGCACGCACGCGTGTTCTAGTCTATTTCACGGCCTTGGCCCCGTCCTGAGTTACAGGATCTGGAAGCTACCGGATGAGAGATACGCACGGATGGAGCTGAAAAAGCAAGACTATATCCTAACGTGACCCCAGACAGCAGCTGGGATAAACCTGGGGTTCTGTATGTCCACGTGCACATGTGCATACAACTTCCTACCCTGGCTATTCATGACTCAAGAACAAATGTGAAATGGCAAAGAGCTCAGGTCTACAGCTTTGACAACCGCTTCACTGGGCCGATAGTTCTCAAGCCTCTGACCCATGGCTCTGTGCAGGAGATTCCCAGGGCTGGCTTCCCTCGGGGTTATCAACAAAGGAGACTGGCCCATTCTAGGGCTGCACTGCCCAACAGAAATAGAATTCCAGCCACATGTATCATTTTAAATGTTCTACTAGCCACGTTTTTAAAATGTAAAAAGAAACACGTGTAATTAACTTTTATATTTAACCCAATATCAACAATATTTTCATTGTAGCACGTAATCGAGAAATGATTGAGATATTTCACCTTCTTTTTTTTTCAGACTAAGCCTTCAAGATCCAGTGTTTATTTTACATAGCTCATCTCAGTTTGGACTAACCACATTTTAAACGCTCATTCAACAGCCACGTGTGGCTAGTGGTTACCATATTGGATGGTGCAGTTCGAATCTGGCTCATACTGCAAGATGAGTATTCTCAAAGTCTGGTATTTGAGAAAATCTGAATTTAATAATAACAAGAGCTGAGGAGGAAACCAAGGCTCAGTGAGGCAAAGTGCCTTGCCCGAGGCCTTGAGCTGATAAGTGGCAGTGGTTATGCGCAGGGTCTATGATCAGATGAGAATTATCTTCTCTACGGGGTCAATGTGAGAGGACAAGAGAGACCCATGGGAAGGGACTGGCACCGTGCCTGGCTCACGTCCACCGTGACAGATATGAGGGGCTAATGGAGACAAGGCAGAGACCACTCGGGGTGGCTAGCTGGGGAGACCCTGCACCAGCTGAGACATTTCCCCAAGACCTCTCCCCGAAAAGCTTGTATCACTCACCGGGCTGGTGGGTGAGGACACCCCAAGGCTCCGTGCAGCTCCGTCATCCTCCAGAGACTTCTCCTGGCCACTCCCCGGGCTGACTGCTCTGGCCGCCGCCTCTCTCACGGGACTGGAAGGCCTCTGGTCTAAAATGCTCACCGAGGGGACAGCTTTGGCAGTGCCCAACTGCAGCAAGCCCAGGGTGCCAGGTGCCTGGGGAGGCGGCTCCTGCTTGCGGTCCCCATCTTGAGTCCCAGAGGATGCTTGGGGCGGGAGGGGCTCTGCGGGCACATCAAAAGGGACGCTGGCCTCCAGGCCGGGGAGGGGGAGTGAGGCCCGCCCCGTGGGAATCTCCATTTCTCCACTCAGTCCGCTCAGTCCGTTGGTTGGCACAGAGTTTACCTGGGCTTTGCTGAATTCCGACAATACCCTAGAAGTTTTTAAACAGAGAAACCTGTGTGACAAGCTGTCAGCTAGAATGCCCAAGGCTATTGGGACAGCGGTAAGAAGGCAAAACTGCTGTCTGGGGATTTCAAAAACAAAACATCCTCGTCATCCACCCACCGTGCTCCTCTGCTTACACACAAGCCTTCCTCTGACACTCCTCACAAAGTTTCTCCCCAGCTGGGACTGAGGTAGAGTGGGCAGCCAAGGGAATTGCGGGGCCCGGGATCTCCGGTGCAAGCGCTGGTCCACCAGAGCTGGGCCGTATGTGGGGTCCCAGATGCCTCCTGTTCCCAGGACCTGCTGCCGGAGATCAGTGTACACAGGGTGCAGGAGTGTGCACGCAAGTATACATGGGGTGTGCACCTGCTCACTCTTCCAATGGTACTGGCTCTTCCTGCCCTTCAGTGGTGCTTCAGGGACTACGGGGAGCCAGTGTTACTATCTTTATGTACACACGCACACGCACGCACATGAAAACTACTCTGGGCCTTCTAAAACGTGCACTGGCTAGTGGCTGCTCCCCTTCTCCTGAGGCTTCTGAGAATCCACATTCTGTTTCTGAACTAGAACTATTGGCTGTCTCTTCCTTTGTTTATGAACCAATAGAGTATGTCACGGGCGAATACAGATTCATACAACAACAAAGCTATCCGGGGCCCAAGAGATTGCCCATATCTGCCCTAATGGTTTAGACTGGGTCAGAAGACGTGCCAAACTCCCCTTAATGTGGGCTCATTTCCATAAGGATTTTAGAACTCAAGTTTTTACCTTAGTGTCTTTTGGCTGAGCTGTGTGCTCTTATCTACATCATAACCCC
Organism: Panthera uncia; assembly: GCF_023721935.1. Classification (NCBI taxonomy): domain Eukaryota; kingdom Metazoa; phylum Chordata; class Mammalia; order Carnivora; family Felidae; genus Panthera; species Panthera uncia. The sequence goes on from NC_064814.1 coordinate 14,236,041, forward strand.
AAACAACATTTCAAGACATGCTAGTCAAACATTGGTGAACAACCCATACATTTATGGGCAACTGATTTGCAGCCCAAGACATTTCAGTGGGGAAAGAATAGTCTGTTCAACAAATGGTGCTGGGATAAGCAAACAGTCCCATGCAAAAGAAGAAAGTTGGACCCCTACCTCACACCATATAAAAAATGAACTCAAAATGGATCAAAGACCTAAAAGTAAGAGCTAAAACTATAAAACTCTTAGAAGGAAACAGGTATAAATCTTCGGATCAGGCAATGGTTTCTTATATGACAGCCAACAAATAAGTAAACAATAAAAAATAGGTACGCTGGACTTTATCAACACTAAAAGCTTTTGTGCTTCAAAAGGATACTATCAAGAAAGTAAAAAGACAACCCATAGAACAGGAAAAAAATCTGCATGTCTTATATCCAAGTATTATCATATATCTGATAAGGGTCTAGTATCCAGAATATAGAGAGCTCTTACAATTCAATAATATTAGAACAAATAACCTGACTGAAAAATGGGCAAAGGTTTACAGAGACATTTCTCTAAAGGTATACAAAGGAAAAGTACATGAAAAGATGCTCAATATCATTAGACGGTAGTGAAATACAAATCAAAACCATAATAAGATACTACTTTATGCCTACCAAGATGCCTATAACAAAAAAGACAGAGGGGCACCTGGGTGGTTCAATCAGTTAAGCATCCGACTTTGGCTCAGGTCATGATCTCACGGTTTGTGGGTTCGAGCCCCGTGTCGGGCTCTGTGCCGACAGCTCGGAGCCTGGAGACTGCTTCAGATTCTGTGTCTCCCTCTCTTTCTGCCTCTCCCCAACTCATGCTCTGTCTCTCTCTCTCTGTCTCTCTCTAAAATAATAAACATTAAAAAATTTAAAAAAATTAAAAAGACAGAGAATAACAAGTGTTGGCAAAGGTGTAGAGAAAATGGAACTCCTACATGCTGCTGGCGGAAATGTGAAATGGTGCAGCCTCTGTGGAGAACAGTTTGGTAGTTCCTTAAAAGTTAAACATAGAGTTACCATATGAGTCAGCAATCCAACTCATGGGTATATACCCAAGAGAATTAAAAGACAATGTCTGCACAAAAACCTGTACATGAGTGTTCACAGCAATATTATTCATAGTAGCCAAAAAGTAGGAATAGAACGAATGTCCACTAACTGAAAAGATAAAACAAATTGTGGTGTATTCACACAATGGAATATTATTCAGCCATGACCCATGCTACAACACGGATGAACCTTGAAAACCTACTAAGTGAAGGAAGGAGGTCACAAAAAGCCACATAGTGTATGATTCCATTGGTGTTAAATGTCCAGAATAGGTAAATCCATAGCTAGTGGGTAAGGGGTTTCCTTAAAGGGTGATGGAAGTGTTCTCGAATGACATCATAGTGATATGGTACAACCTTGTGAATATACCTAAAGGCCACTGAATTGGACACTTCAAAATGGTGACTTTTAGGGTATGTGAATCCTATCTCAACAAACAAGTAGGTGGAAGGTGTCACTGTGTTGTCCGAACAGTCACGGGGGTTGGGGGGCAGGCGGGTGCTGATTCTTGCTCTCGGCCCCACTCTAAAAACAGACCGATGAGAACCCAAGAGTGTGGTTTGCAGTGTCAGGCACTGAGGCGCTAATAGGTTCTGGAAACAGAGGGGTAGTTTCCGCAGCTAGAGAAGGAGGGACATTTAAAAAGCGACTGCAGGGGCGCCTGGGTGGCTCAGTCGGTCGAGCGTCCGACTTCAGCTCAGGCCATGAACTCGTGGTTTGTGAGTTCAAACCCTGCGTCGGGCTCCGTGCTGACAGCTCAGAGCCTGGAGCCTGCTTCGGGTTCTGTGTCTCCCTCTCTCTCTGCCCCTCCCCTGTCCGCGCTCTGTCTCTCTCTCAAAAAGAAATAAACAATAAAAAACATTTAAAAAGTCAAAAACCAAAAACCAACTGCATGTGTCCAAACCGCTGTGACAGAACGGAGCCCCTTTCTGAAATGAACTAGGGAGGCAGACTTTTGACAAATGTCCCCTGTGAGGTTCCAGCTCCTCATGGAGTCCCAAGAGGTGGTACAGTGACTAAGAGCCGGGCTCTTGGTTGGCTTTGGTTGGCACACTGCTGTGGCCCCACAATAGGTTCCTAAAGTTCACGGACTTCATTCCTTTACCCGTATAACCGGCATGGTAACAGCACCCGCCTATGACTGTGTTCAAGGCTGAATGAGATCATATAGGTAAAATGCTTATAGAGTGTCTGGCACAAAGTAAGTACTCAATAAACATTAACCTCAGTTTGTCACTGGTTGTTCTTATCACCACTGGTAAGACTGCTTAGCCTCTACACACATGGCTATAAAAATGTAAGGAAAGAGAATTACGGAAATATTCACCAGCATTACCGAAATGGTTATCAATTATAAATGAACCCTCATCTGTAAGACACATTTTAATGATGGAGTGGACTGGGTGTGGGAATAAAGAAACACCACCCGACAGCAAGAAGCTTGTGTGATAAATTAGTTTCCACCAAATCAACACCACGGTCAAGATGAAATCAAGTTCACAAGAGTCTCACCAGGATCAGAGCTGGTCGGCAGGACCCAGAGAGAATAAGAGACATGCACATCAAGTGGGAAAAAGTGAGAGAGATGAGGTTTTGAAGGAAAAGTGAAAGAAAGAGAATTTTCAAAACTTTTGAAGAAAACGCAACATAGGGCTGAAACGCTCCGGTCCTTCCACTTCTGTCCAGCTCAGGGCAGCGTTTTTCAAAAACTGCCTGTTCAAAAATTCTAGCAGTTTGTGCTTTCATTTAGAAGACAGTCTGAAAACATATACGTATTATATACATACGTATATTGTGCGTACACAGAGGCGTAGGTGTGGAATAAAAGCATGGGCTGGAGAATCGGCATGACCACCCCATAAAGTGCCCCCCGCCAAGCGATTCTGAGCCTGCGCTTTTCCTGAGCACGTGGACTAGCGTGTTGGGGTCCACGGCACCACCTGGCGGTCAGGGGTGCTCATGAAAGTACAGGAGGGGGCTGCATGTGCAAAGAATCATTTCCCCCAAGAGAAGGCCTCATGATAACGACCTCTGACAAATATCATCAAGCACAGATCTGCAGCTGTGTATACACAGACAAGTAGCGCGAGAACTGACATCACGGGGACCCCCAGTAGTAAAATGATAATGACACCACCTATGGAGCACTCACCCTGTGATTGGCACTGCTCTAAGCGCTTTGCATACCTTAACTCACTTCCTAGCATTCTTATCCCCATTTTGCAGACGAGGACATCAAGATCAGAAAGGTTGCGTAACTTGCCCGGGGTCGCAAAGCTGGTTAATGGAAGACTCCAGCAGTCTGGCTCCTGAGCCCACACTCCTAACCACCGGCCCCTAGCTGCGCTTCTCAGCGATCAGTGTAATTCAGACCCAACCGACACAAAAGAAGCTATTCAGGCCATCAATCCTCTATTCACAAAGCAAACTGCAGTTTGGTTTCCAGAAAACATTAAGTTAATACATTTCATTGGAATGTTACATCTTTTGTACTTTATGTTTAACTTGTAGATAATTTTAAAAAACTTTTTTTAACATTTATTTTGATAGAACGCCTGTTCTCTCTCTCTCTCTCAAAATAAATAAACTTTAAAAAATCCACGAAAACAACTATTTACGTAATATGACAAAAATAAGCGAACTCTTAACTGCTGATGTGACTCTTCACCCTCAGACACACCCTCTAAGAGCTGGTGTGTGTGGATGTGCGAAGATAACTTCAAGCCCGGCACTCAGAGTGATGGTGCTGGATGTGTGTTTGTGCATCTGTGCGCTCTGTGTTTGCTGGTTCCGCACACCACTGCCCCGCGCTGGTCTGTACATCCTGACCCTCTTCCCTTGACTTCTCCCACAATGCCCAGGATGACGCTTCCCACAGAGGGTGGACGGTCACTGATTCAACGGCCTTAAGCTGGAATTTTCCAATCACAAGACTCGCGAAAGATAAAAGCAGGGCACATGACAAACAGAGGGCCGGCGGGCTGGCCTGTGGGAGGAGGAGACACAAGGAAGGGTTCAGACAGGTGAATGAACTTAAGTCACGCCATCGGCCCAGCCGATAGAGCGGGGATTGCTCCCTTCCAGGATGTTCTACCTAAATTCTTGTTTGATGTTTGAAAGTTCTAGCTAATGTGCTCTGTTGCTCAGAAGCTGCTTCAGCCGTAATTCGCCCCCAGGCATCTGATCTGATTCTCGGCCAGCTCTATGAAAGAGCCTCCATTTTACAGATGAAGAAACAACCTCACAGAGCCAACGCTTGGCCTGCCGTTACTGGACTTGTGACTGGTAGAACAGGGCTTGAGGTTGGATCCTGCTACAAGCCAGTCCGTACCGGCACCCAATCTGGTGTTCTTCCCACAGCAGCTGGGAAACCTGTAAAGCCTTGAATGAACCAAGAAGGTAGGGGCACACAGGAGTAGAAAAGAAGATCCTAGACACTGGCTGAGGGAACATGGGTCTGGTTGAAGGAAGCACTTAACAAAAATTTACCATTTTCGGGGCGCCTGGGTGGCTCAGTCAGTTAAGCGTCTGACTCTTGATTTTAGCTCGGGTCATAATCTCACAGTTCCTGGGATCAAGCTCTGCATCACGCTCTGCACTGACAGCGAGGGGCCTGCTTGGGATTCTTTCTCTCTCCCCACGCCTCTCTCTCTGCCCTTCCCCCACTCATGCTCGCTTGCTGTCTCT
>NC_064814.1:14241309-14265902 GCF_023721935.1 Panthera uncia
AACAGCGACGGGCCTCGGGGCGCCCCGGCCCGGGGACACCGTGAGACTCGAGGCGGTGGCGCGGGAAGGGACTTCCACACCCGGCTCGGTCCAGTGTGCGCCTCAGCGTGGCGGGGTGGGAGAGGTCGTGGGAGGCTGCGTGGGGCTGAGGTCACGTGCGGGGGAGTTTTGTGCGTACGTAGACGCGTCCGCGTGCGGGTGAGTTGCGGGGTGGGGCAAGTTGAGGAAAACGAATCCCTGAGCTCGTGGGCCGGATTTTGCATTTGGAAAGAACCGTGGTAATAAACCTGGTGCCGTCGGGCTTCCGGCGGCTTCCCATTCGCAACTCTTCACGGAGTGTGTGTGTAAGTGTAAGGTGTGTTGGCTGGGGCGGGGTGGGTGCGCTGTGTACCTCACAGGCGGGTTGGCCGCCTGACTGCGGAGCCGTGGGGGGTAGGTGGGGGGCTCTTGAGACCCCACTTGGAGAAGGCCAGGAGGCCGTAGTCCTGGAGGGGAATGGGCAGGTCCTGCGGGGTGGCCAGACAGCTGGGGAGATTATTGAAATCTTTGGGAAATTGGAATCTATTCCGTGAGGGGAAAAAAAAAAGAAAAATCAGTGACTTACCTGCAAAAGGGAAGAAAAGCAAAATTAATATATCAGAACAGTGAATAAAAATTTAATCGGGGGGTTGGTGGGGCGCTAGATCTAGTTAAATTACAAGGCCAAAGCCCCATCTAAGGGCTTGCTTGGACACCGTCCTTGTAGTGTGGAGCAGGAGTAGTGGGAAGAAATGCCCTTGCTGCTGGGGGTGGGGGGAGGGGGGGAGATGCAAGGGTGGGAGAGGGCTTTGTGGCACGGAGGACCCAGGACATTTAAAATGCAGAAAATGACCTCCGTATGCAGCTGTATTCAGGGAATTTTCAGTCCCCCATTATGAGATACCCCGTTGCCCAGAACCCAGGCACCTCTTGGAGATGCAGAATTAGAGTAAAGCGGTGTTAACAGGCTAGAAAGATGCCACTCATCGGCCAAGGGCGAGTGCGTGGCTCCACTGTCTGCAAGCGTCTGATCTGGGGAAGGGCTAAAACTGGGCATTATTCAATTTTGTCCTCATAACAATCCTTTGAGGCAGATATTAGCATTATCCCTACTTTACCTTTCACTGGTGGTGAATCTGAGGCCCAAGGAGGTTAGGCAAGGGGCTCAAGGTCACACCTGTACCTAAAGGGTGGGGGAGGTGACATGCCAGCCCAGAGAGAGAGAATCTTTTTTTTTTCTTTTTTTTTTTTTAATGTTTATTTATTTTTGAGACAGAGAGAGACAGAGCATGAACGGGGGAGGGGCAGAGAGAGGGAGACACAGAATCGGAAGCAGGCTCCAGGCTCTGAGCCATCAGCCCAGAGCCCGACGCGGGGCTCGAACTCACAGACCGCGAGATCGTGACCCGAGCTGAAGTCGGATGCCTAACTGACTGAGCCACCCAGGCGCCCCAAGAATCTTAAGTAGGCTCCATGCTCAGCACAGAGCTCAATGCGGGGCTTGATCCCATGACCCTGGGATCGTGACCTGAGTGGAAATCCAGAGTTGGATGTTCAACCAGCCTGAGCCCCCCTGCCCCCGCCGGGTGTCCCAAGGGATGCAATTTCTGGGGTCGGGTGCTCTCACTAGCAAGATGGCCCCTGGAATGGAGGACAGGAGGGAGGGCTCACATCACAACAGCTACTCACTTTCCCACTTGTTTGTTGGAGCCCACTTGGCACAGCCGTGCTCGGCTGGCTGCCGGGAGTCACCCTCCCTGAACCTCCCCAGACCCCGACTCAGCAGCAGACCAAGAGCAGCCTTGAGCATTAAGGGGGGTTTCAGAGGGAAAGAAGGAAGCGTGATGGTTGTGGGTACCCACAAAAATAGCCCACGTCCAGCATTCCAATTTGGGGCAAAAGGTATGTGTGCACGTGCACACACACATTTTATACAAAGGACTTTAGAAGGATTTCTGAATAGCATCCCTTGAGTGCAGCTCATGATTCTCTCTTGTTACTCAAGGTCACGAGGGATATGCGGGATGTCCAGATCCCTGAACTCCAGAGGCCAGGCAAGCATCTAGGCCTCTGGCATGGCCACTGGGGAAGTGCCCTGAGGAAGCACCTGCTTACTCTTGCCGCCATATGCCTCCAAACTCAGAGGAATCTGTAACTCCAGTGCATAGAAATGGAGAGTTTAATCCATGGGGAACACTCTGGAATGCTGAGGAAAAAAAAAATAAGCAAGAGTCAGGAAACCAGCTCCTATAAGACGAGCATCTGGCTTTACGTGTGTCCTACCATCATGGAGGAGTCAAAGACCACATCACCGGGGGACTGGTACCCCTGGAGCTATCCACACCTAGGCTGGCCCAGCCGGGCAGGCCAATGGACAGCTTCTGACACAGAGACACCCTCGGACACCAGAGCCTTGAATCTTCCTTTGCACCCAAAAGGGCGCTGTATTCCACAAACCAGATTACGACGATGGTAACCTACCTACCTACATTTATTTATTTATTTATTTATTTATTTATTTATTTATTTATGCTACTCTAAGGGCATTATCTAAATTCATCCTCATACCAACCCTTTGGGGCAGATGCTAGCATTATTCCCACTTTACCTTTTACTGATGATGACCTCTATTTTGGGGGGGCGGGTACCAGCAAATCTATTTAGATGAAATCTATTTGGGGGTACAGGGTTCTGATGGGAGCTTGCAGGCTGGCTGTGAACCTGCGTTTCTCCTGGGGCCTGTCTGGCAGGGGAAAGCTTGGGCAGAAAGCCCAGGACACGGGACCCGGATGTTGACGCCACAGCCACCCAGGCAGGGGACAGCCTCCATCACTGTGGGTCATGCTGTGCAAACTGCTGGTTTCCTGCTGAGCTGGGCCAGGCTGACAGACATGCGCTCCAAAGGTGAAGTTCAGCAAGGCTTCCAGGGATCTTACCTGCAACCCTCACCTTCTTGCTGGGGTTCCTTTCCTGTTCCAGGTCCTGTTACCGTAACAACATTGAGGGTGATTATGGCTGGGCTTCGAAGAAAAAGCAGTTACCAGCCTTGAGGGGGCTTCCTCCCCTCCCCACGTGGACTCTGCTGTCTGGTTTCCACCACACCAGGCCCAGGCCTCCCTGGAAGGGCGACCTTTTCTCAAAACCGGGCCCTGGGCTCTACCCCTCTCTCTGCTTCCCAAAGCTTCACCCCTACTGTGGAACGGGAGAGGGAGGGAAAGAAATGCCATCAGTCCCTCCTGCTGAAACCAGCCAGTCTCCCTGCCTTGCTCTGTGTGGGCCCCACAGAGGGGAAAATGAGGGTGGTGCTCTGGCCAGGATCAAGGAGGGAAATGGGATCAATTTGGGGGTCTTGAATCCTTTCCAGGAGGGCAGCCAGATTGGTCCCTCATGGGGAAGGGGAAGTTTGGGCCATAAGAAGGCTCTGGGGACCTGGGAAGGGCAATGAGGAAGAAAGACTTGGGACAGGAAGAGGGACCCAGAGCAGTGGAGGGCTGAAGGGAGGCCCAGCCGTGGAGGCCTGCACCATGGCCCCGCTCCCTGCTGCAGGAGAGGCCCAGTACGGAGCCATTGGAGCAGGTCTGGAGAGCCACAGCAAGGGCCAGGCGTCAGCAGCAATGCTTTTGGTGCAAGGCCTCCCCTTGGACCCATGATTTCCAACTTGACAGCTCGTGAGAATTACCCGGCTGAGCTTTCAAAGCCCTGCTGCTCATATCGCACCCCCCAGACCAACTGCAGCAGAACATCTGCGGGTGGAAACAGGCTTCAGAATCAGGAGGCCCTTCCTTGTTCAGTGACCCGTCAGGTGGCGCTGATCCCAAGAGAGAAGCCCTTGGTGTTTCGGTCTTATGTAGTCCCTGCTTACCACCTGTGTCCTGAAGACCCGTGTGACCATCCGTGCAGGGGCGCTGGTGTCGGGGAGCAGGCGAAGGGAGGGGAATGAGTTTAGGCTTTACAGAACCAGCAGCAAGTTAATGAAGTGTTCTGAGTCACACTGTTCATCTGTCAAATTGGGATCATAAAGCCTGCTTCCTGTGTTTGTTGAGAAAATTCCAGGAGACAACGATGGCTGAGCTGGGCGCGGTGCTCTGCCCACGGGAGGTGTTGGATAACTGGTTGCGAGTATCATGCTGGTGCTGGTTGACCTCGCAAGGGCTGTCCTAAACCTCTGTGCCAGCCCCTTTCACGGCATTTCTCTCTCGGCTCCGGTGATCTGGCCCCCAGTCTCCACTCTGAAAATGCTACGGAGTTCACACTCCGTGGCTCCCAGTGCTCTGCTTCCCTCAAATGCTTTTCTTCCCCTCCGTTGTCTATTATAACTGCTCATTCTCCAAAAGGTCAAGCTCAAGTGCAGCCTCATCCATGAAACAGAATTTTGATGGCTTCTATCACGTATCTTCGTATATCTACATAACAGTAATGTTTACTGAGCCCTTCTATGTGTTCTGTTCATATATTAACTGTCCTAAGAGGTGGCTTCTAGTAGCATCCTCATTTTACATTTGAGGAAACTGAGGCCCAGCCTCAGGGTAAGAGACTAGTCTGAGGTTGTACCGCCAGTAAGTGGAGCTGGGATCCCGAATTCAGGCAGACTGGTTTCTGAGCTCCCACTCCTGACCACCAGGCACACTGCCAAGGTGGATGGCATGGGCCTCTCTCTGCCTTGCGTTATGGACTCTGGTGTTCATGTCTGTCTCCTTCACTGCATTATCCCTGAGGACCAGAGCTTTTTTCCCTGTGTATGTATTTTCTACAGCACTCGCCATGGTGCCTTATTTAGTTTAGGAATATCACAAACCTTTGTTGAGCTGAGGACACAGCCCCCTGCTTTCAAGGGGCCGAACTCATCATAGGAATCAAGGATATGTAATCAAATCAAACACGAGGAGAAGGGTGGGCGTTCTCCTTAGTCAGAGACAAATAAAATTTTCACGGGAATGATTCCCCTTTTAGGTGCTAATAAACATACTTGCCATTTAGAGAAGATCTTTCACATGCCAGAAATGGTGTGAAGCAGTTTTCCTATTTTATCTCATAATCCCTTCTGATTTTTCTATAGCCCATATCTAATAATCTCTGCAGGGCAGATATTGCTGTCATCTTTGAGAAAGCAAGGCTCAGATTGCTTAGATCACTCATTTAAGACCACAGCTAATCATTGGTAGAATCAGATTCAGGTCTATCTGAGCTCAAAAGGTATTTGGAAGGTGAATAACTGGTACATTTCATAATTTTCATCGAGCTTTGGAAATGAGAGCATGCCTTGATTTTTCTGTTTTGTTGTTTGGGATGTTGCAGGAATATTTTTGTGGGCACTTCTCCCTTTTCTCTGCTGCACATGTGAGGGCAACGCCCCGTGCATGAAAGGGACTATTACGGATGATGAAGAAGATGAGGGCGAGAGAAACAACCCAGCACCATCATTTGACAGGCCATACGGCGAAAACTGTTATTATAAAAAATAAAGTAGAGAGAGAAGGAGAGGGTTAGGTCGAAATGGTAGACAGAATACTCCAGTCGGCTCTACATCATTACGAACATCAGGACTGACAGTAAAGAAAATCCATAGCGTTGCTGGAAGATAGGAAGGGTGCCCTCAGTGGACTAGAAATGATGGCGATTTCCTAGACAGTAGCTGGCCGATTAGGTCGTATTGAAGAAGGTGCCCACAGTCCGCAGTTCAGGCATGCAACGTGGTCTGTCACAAAAGGCGGAAACAGGGATGCCCTCAACTGAGATGCAGGGCCAAAGCAAGCAGGAGGAGGCCTTCCTGGGTCCCGCAGAGGTTGCGGTCAGAAGGATCAGCCTCCTTCCTGTCCCAGGCCACTCTGAGGTTGTGTCATGGGCAGGACGCCAGGGAGGATACGGAAAAGGAGAACTTTTTTATACCCAGGGAGAGCTTAAGGTGCGCTGATCTGGAAAGATGAGGAAAGGTTCGCGATGGTAGTGAGAAGGCTGAGAGGCCCCCAAAGACTGCTCTGGGTCTTTGATGCCACAGGCCCTGTCTACCCCGGATCCTGCCTTGTTATGTTCCTGATTGCAGCCTGGGATAATGAGATATTGCACTTCTAAAAATGTGATCGTATATTAATTTTTCTGCAATGTACATATGGGCAATCACATGTGGACTTACCAGATGGGTGAAAAAAGTGAATTGCCATGGAGATGAAACCTGGGATGAGGTTGCCGTGGTAACTATATTGTTTCTAAAAGGCCACATCACCTTAGGGAAGTAGGAAGCTCCTGTCCAGGACTTGAAGTGAGAGGCCAAATCACAGGCCTTCCCATCAGGGCCGGGTGCTCTTTCAGTTTCTTTTTACTTCTTTTTTTCTTTTCGTTCCTTGCCATCCCCAAAGACAAGAGATGTAGATTTTGGAGACCTTGATTCAAGCTCTGGCTGTGCCACTAGTAAGTCATGTGGGCCCTGAAGAGGTGTGAGATGGGCTACTGGGCCTCCTCTCTAGCTTCGTACTGATTTGCCGTGTGATCTTGGACTAATCATTTCCTGGGTTTCCTCCCGTGCGAAGTGAGGGAGGTGGACTAGATTCTCTCCAAAATCATTCCAATAATTTTCTCTTTCTCTCCCTTGACACTTCCTCGTAGGGCAAAGAGCTTCCCAAGTAAATAGCCTGGTGGAGCTGTCTATGGTGCTGAACATTTGGCTGCTGAGGTCTTGGGCTCAAAAGAGCTGGCTGTTCTCAGCACTCTTCCAGACTTCTAGACTCAGGTCACCTCCATCAGGAGTCTAGGGCTTGCTTGCAGCTAGAGAGGAGACTCCAGAGGGTCTTGGGCTTCAGAGAGCACTGGAAAAGGAATCTGGAGATGTGGTCCTAGCCTGACCCTGCCACAGCCAGCTCTCAGTATATTTTTGATGAAGCCACACCTCCTTGTTTGGACCTTTGTTTTCTCATCTATGAACCTGAGTGGGGACCAAGATGATCTCTAAAACCTGGAGGGCCCAGAGTGGTTCTGGAAGCTTGCCTGGGCTGTGGGGGAGAGGAGAGCCTATAAAGAAGAGGTCATTCCTCACCTGTCTCAAAGCTCAGGCTTCTCTAGTGGTGACTGAGGGTGAGGAAGAAAATACACTCCCTTGTTAGGAACATGTGTTCTTTTGTCTGGAAGAAAAGGCAGGCAGTGAGCAGATGTGGCATTTACATTTTCTCAAATGACAACTGAACGCCGAGGATGATGATTAGTGCTTGTTATGAAATGTGTCAAAACTATAATAAAATCTCCAATTTATACCATCCGCCTACTTATTGATCATCTTTCCAGAATCTTCTTCACTTCTCAGTAGTCCAGGATGAAAAAGACAATGAGGGAAAGCTTAAAAGGAGCTCACACTAGGGGCACCTGGGTGGCTCAGTCGGTTGAGCGTCCAACTTTGGCTCAGGTCATGATCTCACAGCTCGTGGGTTTGAGCCCTGCGTTGGACTCTGTGCTGACAGCTCAGAGCCTGGAGCCTGCTTCAGATTCTGTGTCTCCCTCTCTCTCTCTGCCCCTAACCCACTTGCATTCTGTCTCTGTCTCTCTCAAAAATAAACATTAAAAAAAATTTTTTTTTTAATTTTTTTTCAATGTTTTTTTTATTTATTTTTGGGACAGAGAGAGACAAAGCATGAACGGGGGAGGGGCAGAGAGAGAGGGAGACACAGAATCGGAAACAGGCTCCAGGCTCCGAGCCATCAGCCCAGAGCCCGACGCGGGGCTCGAACTCACGGACCGCAAGATCGTGACCTGGCTGAAGTCGGACGCCCAACCGACTGCGCCACCCAGGCGCCCCTAAAAAAATTTTTTAATAATTAAGTAAGTAAATAAGTAAGTAAATAAATAAATAAATAAATAAATAAATAGCGAGCTCACACTAGGGGAGACATCGTGATTCACTCCAAAATGTTTTGTGTTTTTCAGCCTTCGACTTCCCCACTTGGCCATGTAATGTGATGGTTGGGAATGTCGAGTCCACATCAAGAAGGGCCCTGGATTCAAGCCCTGCTTCTGCTCATTCTTAGTTGTAAGACATTCTTTCCAAACTTCAGTTTCTTCATTTGTAAAATGGGGGTTAATGACGCATATCTCTAAGTATTTGTTGAACGGATTAAATAACATCATTTATGAAAATGATTAGCAAACACGATGTCTGGCACACCTCAGAAGTGATTGTTTTGGTTATCTATCTATAACTAACTAGCTCCAAAAATTTGAGCTTTGAAACAATAACCACTTTATTATGTCTTCATGGTTCTGTGGGTTGACTGGGAGACTGTCGGCCAGCTGGGCAGATCTTCTGTCATCAAGAACTGCAGCCATCTAGAGGTCATCTGTCTAGTGCCCAGCTTTTGTCCCCAAAGCTCAGAAGCACAGTTGCCAAGCCTTCATAAGGCTTAGGCTCAGAATTGGGGTATTTTCTTCTCTGCCACATCCTATTTATTAATATGACTCACAGAGCCAGTCCAGATGCATTGTGGGAGGACAGACTATGCAAGGCCATGAATACTGGAGGTATGGTTCACTGGCAGGTGTCTTTGGAAACCAATGGCTACATTGATCAATAAATGATTTTTACAATCAGAATTCCAAGTATTCTTCACTCCTTTGTCTCTTCTTTAGAAGTACCACCTCTTTCTGGGTTTGCACAGAATTACTAAAAATTATTTGTTGCCCATATAATTTAGAGTCATGTGGACACCTCCCGAACTATAGTCCCCTGGAATGGGTATCAAGTTTTTTTCTCCCATATCCCCCCAGAGGCCTCGGACAGGACTCTGCATACTAAGTATTAAATGGAAGCTGTACCTTTTGTGGGTATTAATATTTCTATACCAGCTTTATTTTGGTTAATATTTTCTTCGTGTATCTTTTTGAAAACCTTTTCCTTGCAAGTTTTCCCTGTCGATATGTGAGGCACATACAATACAGCTGGATTTTAAAAATAGAATATTTTTACTGGTATATTTTCATGTTTTTAAAATTCATTTATTAGAGAGAGAGAGAGAGAAAGAGCCAGCAGGGGAGGAGGGGAGAGAGAGGGCGGGACAGAAGGAGGGACAGAGGGAGAGACAGAGGAAGACAGAGAATCCCAAGCAGGCTCCGTGCTGACGGCACACAGCCTGATGTGGGGCTTGAACTCATGAACCATGAGATCATTACCTGAGCCAAAGTCAAGAATCAGACGCTTAACTGACCGAGCCACCCAGGAGCCCCTATAAATATGTTTACTTATTTATTATTATTATTTAAATTTTTATTTAGTTTTTAAATTTATTTTAAGTAATTTATTTTTAGGCAGACTTCATGCCCAGCATGGAGCCCAGTGCAGGGCTTGAACTCACGACCCTGAGATCAAGACCTGAGCTGAGATCAAGAATCCGAGGCTCAACCCAACTGAGCCACCCAGGTGCCCCTGTATGTTTTATTTTTAAATTTACATTCAGTACAATTCACTTTTTTTGGGGGGGGGGATATGGACAGTAGTATGAGTCTTGAACAAATGTTCAGGGTTGTGTAATCAGCAACATAATCAAGATACAGTTCTACCAAACAAGCTTCTTCATGCTCCCACTCTGTAGTCAAACCCCCTTCCTTCCCTTAGCCTGTGACAAGTACTGATTTGTTCTTCGTCCCTGTGGTTTTTCTTTTCCAGAGTATCAGATAAGTGGGATCATACAACATGTAGCCTTTTCAGTCTGGCTCCTTGCACTTAGCCTAATACATCCAGGTTGCTGCAAGTGTCGACCGTTCATTCCTTTTTGTTGCTGAGCGGCATTCCGTCATGTGGATGTATCACCGTTCTTTTTTTTTTTTTTCATTTAATTTTTATTTTCGTCTGTCTTCGGCTGAAGGACATATGGGCTGAATCAGTTTTTGGTGACTACGAATAAAGCCAACATGAATATTCACACACGGTTTTTGTGTGTACGTGCAAACAAGAGTCTTAATTTCTCTTTGGAAAATACCTTGGAGGAGCTTTGTTGAGTCACACGGAAAGTGTATGATTAGCTCTATAAAAATACTGCCGAACTGTTTTCCACGGCAGCGATTACGTTTTGCATTCCTGTCAGCAATGTATGGGTGTTCTAGTGACTCCATACCCTCACTAGTAGTTGGTATTGTCAGTTGTGTGTGTGTGTGTGTGTGTGTGTGTGTGTGTGTTGTTTGTATGTGTGCCTTTCCACGTGGGTAATGGTATCTCATTGTGAGTTCAATTTGTATTTCCTAGTGAATGATGATGTTGAACAGCTTTTCAGGAGTTTCTTTACCATCTGTATCTCTTCCCTGGTGAAGTGTCTTTTGCTCATTTTTAAAAAATAAATGTTTATTCCTATTTGAGAGACTGAGCATGAGTAGGGGAGGGTCAGAGAGAGAGAGAGAGAAGGACAGAGGATTTGAAGCAGACTCTGCACTGGCAGCGGTGAGCCCGATGTGGGGCTCGAACTCATGAACCGTGAGATCGTGACCTGAGCTGGAGTGGGACACTCAATTGAGCCGTCCAAGTGCCCCTGCTCATTTTTTAAGTGGGGTGGTTTTCTCATTGCTGAGTTTTGAGAATCCATTACATACGATAGTTATAGTCCTTTGGCAGATACGTGATTTGCAAATATTTCCTCCCAATCCGTGGCTTGTCTCTGCATTCTCTTAACAGTGTCCCGCGCACAGTTCCACACCTGCCTTTTTCCCTCCCGCTACTGTGTCCGCCGTCCCTAGGTAGGACCTGCATAGTAGATATGCCACAAATATCTGCTGAATGAGTGAAGGAATGAATGAAAGGGAGAGCCAAGCTTTCTGGGCCACTGAGGAGGTGACTGCATACTGCAGCCCTCAGGACTGCGGCCTCCTTGCTCTGGTTTCTGTCCTTCAAGTGACCTTCCCATCTCCGTGTTGGCTTCGTCGGTCTCTTGACACCCGGCCATGTGTCCCCAGAACAGTGAGCATGTGTAGCCTAAGTGACTGAACAGACATCCTTCATTCCTTCCATTCCGAATTTAGGAAGCGGCTTTCTGGTGGTTCATCACTAAGTTTGGTCGGTCCTAAGAGGCTGGCCTCTTTCGAGTGTCCTGACCCAGCTGAGCTTCTGGACTCTTCCGAAGCCCGGACCATGGCGATCCCTCTGCATTCTGCCCTGGGGACTCCTGCCTGAGGACACAGCCAATCTTCTTGATGTGGCCTCACTCCTGTATCTCTCTCTTCCCTGCTCAGTCCAGAAGGGAGAGTGGAAAAGAATGGCTTCTGAGGACATCCAGGGCTGGGAGGACTTTCCATGGTTAGGGGGAGAAAAAGGGAAGGGAAAAGGTTTGGGGTGGAGGGTGGGATGGCACAGGGGGGAGGCTGGAACAGGAAAAGTGCTCAAGAGATGCTCTAGCTTAATCCCTTCTCACCAAACTCACCGGAAGGGGTTTGCCACGCACAGGAGTTGGTCACAAAGTTTCACTTCCAAATGCAGGTGAGACCCAGCAGAGTCTTTCCATTTGTTCTAAAGATAGACAAATTGCCTCTTTTCTAAAGGAGATGATGAAAAACCTCTCCTTTCTCTAGAGTTTTTCATGCAGCCTGAGCTACAGAGGCTGAAAAATAGTCAACGACTCTGGAGCACGGGGAAAGAAATGTAGAAAAGAGGGGGGGGGGGGGGGGGGGGGTGGATTCGGCTTTTTCTAAAAAGAGAGCAGAATACTGTTCCCTTTGAGCCAAACTTCTTTAAAAAAATTTTTTTTAATTGATTAAAAAATGAAAAATTTAAACATTGGAGGTTGTATGCTCTGCTGTCTTCCTCTGAGTTTCCTCTGTCATTCAGTCTGTCCATCTGTCTACTGGTAGGAAGCAGACAATGCTTCTGCTAAGTCACTGCCCCACCTTCCCACCATCCTCCTCGTATCCCTCTCCGGCCACACTCTAGGTCCCTCCTTGCATTCTTGACACTGACTCACTTGTCCTGGGACCCGTCTCTGCTCGAGGAGGAGAGCCTTGAGTGCCACAGCTAATTGTGCCAGGCTACCCTGCACGGCCCTACAGACCTGTCTTATCTTTGCGTTGGGCTTTACTTCGGTAAAGCAGTTCCCGTGTCACGCTACCTACACAGCCTCGGAACAGCTCTTCAAAGTCGGCGGCACATTTCACTGTCTGGGGAGCTGAAGGGCCATACAGCAAGTCGGGGTGGGGGTCTGGCTGAGTGGCTAGAGCTGGGTTCTCCCAACCCGTATCAAGCGTGAGGTTTTTAAGGACTGGACTCAGTCTTGAGGCAAACTCAAACTCCCCAGAGCCTTTGGCTTCCCAGAAAGTTGGGTCCCTCCCATGTCCCCATCCCAAGACCGCTGGAGGCGGGGAGAACTCCTGTCCCCCAGGAGTGAGTGGGGGAAGGGCAATGCCCTGGTGGCCCAGTCGCCACCCCGGAGCCAGCACATCCTCCTGGGGTGGTTCAGGCCTCAGAGTGGCTCATCTTGGAGGCTCCTTCCAGCTTCAGCTTCCAATTGTTCTTGGCTTAGTCAGGCTCTGAGATGCCTCGGTGCCTGCCGTCAGCACTTCCTTCAGTTTAAGAATAAAAGGAAGCCGTCCTCTGAGCCCCACGCATGCCTCCCACCCCCAGAATCTTCTTGGCTAGCTCCCGCTGTTGCAACTGTCAGCGGTGGATTTTTGGGTAATTGTTGCCATGGAGACTCTGCCTCGAGTTATTGCGCAAATGTGTCCCGTCTCCCTCATTTGGTGTGTGATACGGATGCTTGCAAAATGGTGAGGTTAAAGGCTCTTCACCTCTCTGCTTTGCCCTGTGAAGGAGGGGTTTGGTTTGCCTGGGCCAAAGCTTCTTCGCAGCCTGCTTCCCATTTCCGTCCTCCCTGAGGCCCCCTGGGCAGTCACTGCCAATGGAAAGTCCTGGACACCTGAGGACAAGGAGACCTGCACTCTGTGGGCTGCATGGGGTGGGCCCAGATCCAGCGACATTTGGTGGCAGCCGATCTCCAAAGCCACCAGTCCCTGCACGGGGAACAGAGCCAGAGCTCCCAGCACCTTCCTCCAAGAGACAAAGCCCGTCTACAAGTTGAGGGGTCGCTCACGCAGACCTCAACTCCATCCAGCTTCCGTAAATGTCACCATGCACACTGATCCCCGGTGTGGAACCCTGGCCTCGCACCTCGCCTCCGTTTCCCCTGAGCGCTCATCCTCCCACACGCAGATGATGGGATCATTAGCACTATTTTTATCATGTCTCTTTCCTAGCCAAGATCTGCCCTCGTCTCCCCATTGCCTCTTCTACCAAATACAGACTCAATTTGCATTCAGGGGCTCCCGTCAAATCCCTCCTCTCCCACCAAACCAAGGGACCCTTAACGTCCTCTCTGCCCTCCCCCTCCCCACCTACGCCATCAGCTCTCAGTGGTTCCTTGCGAGTAAGCAGCTCTCAGTGGTTCCCCGAGGGGAGCCTCACCCACCTCACTCCCACTGCCTTTCCCCAGGTTATCTGTCCTTCCAGAATGAATGGCTCCCTGACTCCTTCATGTACATCTGCTCCTTACTGAGCTGGCTTGTTTAAAAGGCTTCAGCGTAGGGATGGGGGCGAGACAGTACAAGGACACTGCAGCACGTTGGAAGACAGCAGGACGGTGCCATCCTGTTCCCGCGATACTATCGGCTATGTAGCTGACTGCCACCCACGGGGGGCCATGAGACAGTCCACACATGGCCGCCCCCTCAGCCCCTACTCGGATTTGACCAGCTTCCCAATAAAGGATCCATCATTACACAACAGTTAAGAAACAGGGGAAATAAGAAAGCTCGTAGGGCGGAATTCTGGCCTTATGTGGGGAGAAGATTTCTGTTTGCATTGCTGCACAGGAGGAGACAGGATCTGAATTAGAATACTGTAAGGGCTGCTGATCCAGGACTAATCTTAGGGGCTGTTCTTCGGTTTTTCCCTGGAGGCGGAGACGCACCCTCCGGCTAACTGCACTTCCCCCTCTTCCCTCCGCTCTCCATCTCTGCAGGGTTGCGGTCCAGACCCTCTTTTCTTGTCTGAGCTCTGCTCAAATGATACATCTGACCGAGTACAGCTGGACCCAAGGGCTAATGAAAGGAAGTAATCAGAAAGGTAGGAAGGATGATGGAGTCAAGGGCTGGTTTGGAAGGCTTCCTGGAAGAGGTGAGTGCTGAAGGGACGCCACACCATGCAGTGCCTCCAAGGTGAGCTTGGGCGGAGCCGGCCATAAAAACTGGAGAGTCTGTTCCTGATATCATCTAGTTCGGATATTAAGTGCTTTCAAGCTCTTATTTGACTCTGGTCGAGAAAAGGATTTGAGGGGCTCAAAGTCTATTCGCGGTGGGCCAGCTCTGCACCTAACATCTCATACTGTGGGTAGCTGGGGAGGGGAGAGCAGAGACACAGACGTGGTGTGGGTCTTATGCAGTTTCCTTTGGGGCTCCTTCACCGACACAGACCGAAATTCAATGTGAATCTGCTTACGTAGAAACGGGATTATTGGCTCCCCAAATTAGGAAATTCTGAGGCTTCAGGCGTGGCTCAATCCGGGGCCCTAGCTGATACTGTCTTCTTCTCTGTCCGCCCTCCAGCCCCCATCTCTTGGAGGGTTTCATTCTCAGGCAGCCTCTCCACACAGCAGGAAGAAAGACCTCCAGCAGAAGACGTCTTCATCTCATAGAGACACTGATCCCTTAGGATTTCTACTAAAGGGGGCCATACCAGCTGGGTCAGTTCCTTTTGAAATCCTTTTCCAGAAGATCCACCCAGCAACTTCTCCCCATATCTTATGGATGAGAACTGGGTGATATGACCACTTCTAGCAGAAAGAGTCTGGAGAGATATTTAAAAAAAAAATTTAATGGTTATTTTTGCGAGAGAGAGTGAGCGAGCGTGCGTGTGCAAGTGGGGGAGGGGCAGAGAGAGAGGTAGACACAGAATCCCCAGGCTCTGAGCTGTTAGCCCAGGGCCTGACTCGGGGCTTGAACTCACAAACTGTGAGATCATGACCTGAGCCAAAGTCGGATGCTTAACCAACCGGGTCACTCGGGCACCCTGAGAGAGGTCAAGTATTTTTAATTGGGCTTCCTGCTAGATTAACAAAATTATGCTTCTGTTAGTGAGAACGAAAGGGAGAATGGACAGTGGTCAGGGGACCAGCAGCGTCTATGAGAATACCATGGAAGATTCTGACTGGCTCTGCATGGTCATGTGGTCATCCCCGAACCAAGCACAAGGACAGAGTCCTCGGATGGACCAGGCCTGTTTCAGGTGCGTCCCCTGTTGGAGGAGGCAGCTCTGGCTGAAGCCCGTGGAACAGGTGTCACACAGGAAAGAGATTATGTTACCAGCAAAGGGGCTAAGGGCTTGTAGTCCAAAGGTGGGATGCTGAGCAGATAAACATGGTCCACCCACTACGAGAATTTTCCGGTACAGAAAATATACCAAAAAATAGCTTCATACAGGGGGGGGGGAAATGGTTCAGGAATCTCCCCGTCCCTGAAACAATATATACAAAGTTATGTTGCAGAAACCAAATACAGGCATGCAGAGGGGATGCAGAGGAAAACGGTGTAGAAAGGAAGACGTCCTGGCAGGCTTGGGCTTGGAGCTGGGTTGTCAAGGTGGTGGTGGTTAGAGGGGGAAGAACCCCGCCGAGGCCGAGAACAGGGCTGGCGGGTGGGGTGCGCGGACCACACCCTGAGTGTACCCGGGTCGCACAGACTGGAGGCTCCCCTCTCCCCCGGGTTAGCGGGTTAGCGGCTGGCTTCGGAGCAGCCTCCATTAGCCTTATCTTGCTCTGGAGGCTGCGCAGAGGGGAATGGAGAAAGTCTCCGATGCTAAGCTCCAGAGGAGAAGAGGGAGGTGACTCTGACGCAGAAGCAAGAGGGGGCCACTGGGAGCAAGTTCCTAACCCAGTTAAGAAGTGATTATGCGGTCATTTTCAAGGGCTATGCCGGTTACCAGACACCTCCCAGGAGGTCCCGGCTGTCAGGCTGCCGATTCACCATTACACCTGGGATGTGGAGCTGGGCCCGCTGTGCAGCTGGGCAGGGAGCCCGGCCTCAGGCAGCTGGGGTGGATCTTTACAGATGAAAATGATGGGTAAGGACTCTGCTGTTGCCATAGAAACTGACTCTGGATGGATGAGATATAGTTCAGTGGGTAACGGGGAGAATGACACCTACCGCCAGGTTTCGCTCTGGAACCCACCATTCCAGCCATGGTCATGGGCTCTGTCCACCGCCGTCTGCGTCCCCTAAGGGACATCACAAGCCGGCAATGTGTGTGCCAGTTCATGTCAGTATCTGAGGGGCTCGGGAGAGGCCCTCAAATCCGAAAAGCCTTTGGTATGGCTCCTGCCACCCGAGTTAGCTGTGCCTGGCGAGAATATGGGACAGTGCCAGGCCAGGGGATTGTAGTTGGGCTGAGGGCCACAAACTAGCACCAGGCCAAGATGGCCCGGGGAGGTGGCCCACAGGCAGCAGGAATGGTGGGACACTGGCCCGGGAGTAGGTGACCTCCACTCTGATTCCAGACCGACCATTACCAACTGGCTGAATGATCCTTGGCAAGTCACTTTCCCTGAGGTCAGCCGTGGTGGTCCCTAGGGACCCCTTCCAGCTCCACTTTGCCTCTGTTCTGGGCTTTGGAACCCGACGTTTTCATCTCAGCCCCAAGTGTCAGCCCACTGAACTGACCTGCCGTGGCACAGGGTACCCGTCCCCCATCCCCACCCCCGCCCCCAGAGACAAGCCCAGGACTTTCCCAGGCTGCCGCACAGGGTCTGAGACAGGCAAGATGCCGGGGCGGCCCCCATCCTGCCAGCCTCTGCTGCTCAGGGCCATCCTGCCCCCGAGCTCAGGGGCGTCTGAGCACACAGAGGGACGTTCTCGTGTGCAGAGGGGTGGGGAACGGAGCAGGGCAGAGAGTAATGAACCTGCTTTCAGATACCCCGTACCTGGCCTTCAAGCCCAAGCCCGAGCCCTGCCCCCACTAGGGCACACCCCTTTGCTCACACTGTTCCCTCGGAGACCTTCCTCCCAAGCTGCACCTGGTCAAATCGGACTCATCCAGGGATTCGGTGCCATTGCTTCCCCCGGCGAGTAGATGCTACCTGGTACCTATGGTGACAGAGTTTGAGTATTTTACTGTTGTGAGCTAGATGGGTGCGTTGTTCAAGGGGAGTGTGGCCGACTGTGCGTCCCTGAGATGGCCACACACATGGGTTTATCCCACCCCACCTGCTCTTTCGTCACACTCTGGCTCACGGATGACACACTGCGGGGGAGTGGGGGGGGGAGGCTTGAGACTGCAGAAAGATGTCCTGTGACTTCCAAGGCTTGGCCGCAGAAAGGATGCAGCTCCCACCTGGCTCTCTCTCTTGGGCCACTCACTCTTGGAACATGAGGCTGCGAGGAAGCCTTGTGTAGACGTTCCAGTAGACAGCCCCAGTAAGGAGCGCAGCGCACATCAAGCACCAGACATGGGAGTGAATCTCCAGATGATTCTCCTCCCCGGCCGTGGAATCTTCTGGCTGAGGCTCTAGCATCATGGACCAGAGGTGACCCATCCCAGCCATGCCCTGTCCTAAGTCCAGACCGTTAGAAACCAGGAGGTGTAACAACAGAGTATTGTTGTTTTAAGCCCGTGTCCTGATGACTGGTTACACGACAACAGATCACTAATGCAGGTGGGGCCTCCTTAACTCGTGTTGCACTCCAGGGCCCAGCCCATGACGGGTACACAGTGGGGGCTCAAGGAGCGTTTATTGAGTGAATAAATGAATGAACTGTAGCAGGCAGTAATCCCAGTCTGACCTCTTAACCATCCCTCTCCCCTCTCTTACATCCCTTCCCCAGAGTCCCACTGTCCTCAGGGAACCGAGACAGTCCCAAGCCTGCCCTTGATGCCCGAGGGCACGGAGCCCTGAATCAATCAACCTTGCAGCCTGTCCCAGCTCTGCAAGTTCTTACTGCTTGGCTGGTTGGAATTGGGGCTGCCGGTTCCCGCCATCCGGAGCATCCTCGCTGGTGCACGTGTCTGGTCGTTTTGTCCTCGCTACGATTCTGAGGAAGGTCATTATTATCATCCCTACTTCACACGTGAGGATACTGAGGCGGAGAAAGAGATGGCGGGGGGGGGGGGGGGGGGGGAGGCGGGAGGAAGGGGGGTGGTGGTGAGCACTAGTAAGTAATAAAGTGGGGATTTGAATTCAGGTCTTCCAATACCAAACTCAATATCATGTCCACAATGTTATACCTATTCGCAAAACCAGGGCAACTGGAGGTACTTTCTTCGGGGGTGTCAGATCCCTGCCTCACCACCACATCACGTCGAAGGAGGGCCCAGACTCAGCAAGGCTGATTAATGGCACCAAAGACAAGCCACTGTCTTTCTATGTCCCAGCCTGTGCAGCGGGCACTTTATATACACTGCAGTGTTCCCGGGCTCCCAGCCGGCCTGTGAGATGGGCACCATTTACCCCTGGAAGGTAAGAGAACAGAGGCTTTGGTTCACGTGACTTGCGCGGGGTCCCACCATTAGTAAGGGATGGGGCCCAGCTGCATACCCAGGACCGTCTGATTTCATCACTTAAGCTCTTCTGCCTCCTTACAAATCACTTCCACTGGCCGGCAAGGTTCCAAGTGTGGGCATATGAACCACCATCAGGTATTATCATTACTCCCATCATACACACCCAGAGACGGGTGAGCACGACTAGGCCCTAGGTTACCCTTGCTAAGAGTGGAAAAGCCAAGATTGTCAGCCACGCCTGGCATCTGCACCCCACCCTCCCCACCACACCGTATTGCCTCTCAGAAGATCGCGTCTGGGGTCCCTGCCCTCTCAGCAGAGATGAGCTTGTCCGTACCTTGCCCCAGACTGACAGCTTCTCCCCTGGGCCTCCTTTGCAGGTCAGCACCAAGTGATGAGCTGGGGGGGGGGGGGGGGGGGAGGAGGGGGGCTCTTAGGGAACGCGGCAGCGCCAGCCCCCCAGTCAGACAGCCCCACCAGTCCATCCGGTAGTTTTGCCAGGTCAAGGGGGAGCCCAGGTGGCTGGGGGCTCCTGAGACTGGCCACCCAGAGTCCCCAGCAGACTTACACCAACCCCTCATGGTGAGGCTGCCTTAGGAACACACACCCCTGTTCACTTAGGAGCGTGCACCCCTCTTCACTGGGCAGGGGCTCCTGGGTCCAGAGTCCAGGGCACGAGCAGGGCTCCTTCTGACATTTCTGGTCGCAGGACGACAGCTAGGGGTCCCTACATGGCGCTCACACCAGCGCCTCCTGACCTTCCTCCATCATCCCCTTTCCTGCTTCCCCCCAGTACCTCCCCACTCTTTCCACAGGACACCCAAACCCAGCCAGCTGAAAAGGGCACTCCCCTCCCTGATCTCCCCCAGGAAGGCCAGTCAGTACCACAGCCCCAGAAAGTGCACACGCCCCTAACTCCCCATCTGGATGAACTCAGTCCTCTGAACTTGGTCTCTGGTGTCTACCCCACTTGCTTGGCACCTATCACTGCCCCATGACATCTCTTGTCATTATTAAATTGACTTCTCACGTTAAGAGGGTACAATACTAGGACTGAGCTCTTTCTTTTTTTCCCTTAAGTGAATGTCTTAGGCCTTCTACATCTTTAATTAAGTGCTGTTCCCTCCAATGTTCTGAGGGCGACCTGAGAACATTTATTCCCAGGTGTTTTTGCATCCAAGGAGGTGGCCATGACTTCCATTCTGGAATTCAGCTCTGGAGGCTGCTTTCCAAGAGTCCCCCAGAGCCCCTGGGCTGCGGTGAGAGAGGCTGCCCTCTGCCAAAGGAGTAGTGGGGGAAGGAAGAAATGGTTTCCTGGAAGAATCCTCATGGACACTGACTTTACACCCACGCTTTGCATACAGCAACAAGAACGTGGACAACCCTCAGGTGGGTTCAGGGTTTTGCCTTTTGGTATTCACACGGATATGGAGAGGTCTGAGGGGCGGTGGTGATTCTTCTTCCCTCCTACAGAGGCCCAGCCCCCGGATACCCTTTCTCCGTCCCCGCACCACGCCCTGGGCACAAGACACTCTTAGTGGGGCATGCATGCCAAGAACAGGGCCAGAGGGTGGGTGGGCCCTGCCCCCGCGGTCCTGGGGGCAAAGAATGAGGAATCCACAGTCCTGGTTGGACAGGGAAGGGAGGGAGCGGGTGGCCTCCCGTCTGCACAGTGCACACCGTTCGTCTCTGATGACTTACTACCCACCAGCCATTCAGCCCCACCTCAGGCTTCCCGGGTCTGTGAGCAGCACTTTTGCTGGGAGCTGTGAGTCAAGCACACAAAGGCACATCAGCCCTGTCAGCCCCTCTCGGCACCTGAATGCTGGTCAGAGTTCATTACCAGTGCCCTGCGTGGCCTCTCCAGCTCCTGAGGCCCCCACCTCACTCTCCCCGAAAGCAGCTCCTAGTTAGCCCACTGTGACAGGCTCTCTAGACTCTTGTCCCTTAACCTGGATTCTGCAGGTCATTTTGTCCTCCTGTTGCTTCCTGTGAGTTCCTGTCTTTCCAGTTAGATGAGAACAGCAACCAACCACACCTAGGAGGCGCTGGGGCAGTGGTCTCAACCCTGGCAGCACAGGAGACATTTCCACAGCATGGAAAATTCACACAGATACTGAGACCCAGGCCACGCCCCAGATCAAGCAGCTCAGAAGCTCTGGGGGCAAGATCCCCCAGACTGAGGAGCTGGGAGGGCCAGGTCAGCTCTCCAGGAGGCATCCCAGGAGACGGGGAGGGGGGCCGAGGAGCCCCCACTTGTGGAGTCGCTAGGTCAGAGGCCAGCCTCCAAGGTCCCAGTGCCCTATTCCTGGGTACTCTGTCTGCATTTGTCAGGACTGTCTTAGCTGCTGAGGGCACCCTTCACTAGGATGGCCAACCATCCTCATTGACTCCAGCCTGAAGAGGAGTCAGAACTTTCAGCTTGTTTTAATTGCACGTGCGCACGTGAGACAGAGCACGACTGTGCAAGCAGTGGAGGGGCAGAGAGAGAGGGAGAAAGAGAGAATCCCAAGCAGTCTCGCACTGCCAGCGCGAAGCCCAACACAAGGGTTTGATCCCACGAACTGTGAGATCATGACCTGAGCCGAAATCAAGAGTTGGAAGCTCTACTGACTGAGCCACCCAGGGGCCCCAGGACTTCCAGTTTTAAGGCCAGGATGAACTAGTCACCCTACTAATCTCTTCCCAAACGGTCCTTGTTGGTGCATTTTTCCTCACGAAGTCCCATGTCTCTTCTCCTGTTACTTCAGCCATAGCACACGGCTGGTGGCATCAGTGGCCTTGAACCTTCTGGCTTCCTCCTAGCCTGGCCACAAAAGCTTTGCTGAACAATTGTACCCATTTCTCAGAAGTCTGTTACCTGCATGGGCTGGGTTCAAGTGCCCTCCTGCAGGCCATCGACCCCAATAGCTACCGAACGCCTGTTACATGCACAGGATGCACGAAGTCCCTGTGTAGCGGAGACACACGTAAGCGACCATTGTTCCCCAGGGAACGCGACGCCAGAGGTATGGGGGGGGGGGGCAGGCTTCCTGGAGGTGACCCGGGTTATGGGGGTGTCTGTGGCACACCCAGGAGGAAACATCTTGTGCACAGGTGCAGATGTGTGCAAGAGTATGGGATGTTCTCAGGCCCAGCAGTCCAAGGAGGATGAAGTGGGGAGTGGGGAGGGGGGCGGGGGGAGGGCTGAGCAGTGCACCAGAGGTGGCGATGAGGCTGGCCTGTCACACTACAGTGCTTTATTCAGCAGACACAGAGGCATCAGTCAGTGGGGGTGTGTGTCTGCGAGTGTAGACTGGCCAGGAAGGATGTGGCCCCTCCCCCACCCACATGGGAGAATTAAGCTTCCACCCTCCCCAAGCCCATCCCAGCTGGTCAGGGCAGTGGTTCCCCTGGTGTGGCAGGGGACTTCAGGGAAGTTCGTGGGGAACAGCCTCATCTTGTGTAGAACGTTCGAGTGTTAGAACAGTCTTTCTCACCCTTGTCTACACGCGACAATCGCTGGGACAACCCTTAAAACTCCTCATGCTCAGGGTGCGCCCCAGGCCAATGAAATCAGAATAGATCAGGGTAAAACCCACACGTGGGTATTTCTAAAAGCTCCGGAAGGAGTTCCGATGTAAAGCCAAGGTTAGAGGACCTGTTCAGAGGGGTCCTCCAGCAGGAAACTTACCAATTGCACTAGAGCCCCCCCCCCCCCCCCCCGCCCGGTCCACCTCCCTCCTCCTCCCCACTGTGCCATGTGAAATGAAAGGACACAAAAAAGGGGAGTAGGAATGAACACACACTTTGAGAAACGTTTTCCATGCTTGTGTGCGATATGCCCACATGCAGAGGGAAAGACAGGCAGAAGGGGAGTCTGAAAATCAGAACTAACAGGTTTCAGGTCAGGTTCAGTCTTTTCCTGAGAGCCTCAAGGAACAGCCCAGAGCCTGATTCACAGGCAATTTTGCATCTAAAAGGAACCGACTCAAGCCTGCAGTGGGTTCCTCCTCTTCCAAATCCGCCAGGCCTCAGGCACCGAGCGGTTTTCTGGCCGACCAGCCACAGATGGGGTTATGTCGCCCCCTAGTGGCAATGCTTGAGTCCAGCTCCCATCCTCCACCTCCAGAAGCTTCCCCCACAAATCTGTCTTTCAATTAGGAAAATAGTTCAGGACAGAGAACCTGCTGGGTGAGGCACAAGTGCCCTACAGCCTATACTCAATCCAGGCATACCGCCCTCCATCTCCTGCCCCTCATCCCGGGCACGGGAGGCACCTCAGTGCTATGGTTATGAGCTTGGGCTGTGAAGCTAGACAGCAGGCTCCTCCAGGACTCCCAATGGGGCCTAGAGAAAGTCACTACAACTCGGCCACTTGTACCATGGGGATAACACAGAACCTGATTCAGAGGGTTTGTGAAGGGCAGAGGGACGGCCCAGGAGACTAATCATACCTGACTTCCATGAAGGGCCACAGACAAGCAAGAGTAAGGGTTTTCCTCTGAGGAAATGACACCCCCAATCCCCCAGTTAGACAGTAACAGACCATGTTTCTCTTTGCTTCAGCTGCTGGGGCTCAAAACTAAGCCCAGAAAAGTTTTGAAAGGGTTTCATGACTTGCATTTGGGTTACTTTTTCTTGGTAATGACATTCTGCTCTGATTTGTTCTTGGTCCTTATTTCTTCCTATTTCACTGTTTTAGTTACTTCCTATAAGCCTCTTCAAATCTTTTCTGGAATCAGATAGGATATAAACAAGTAAGACTTTATTTTGGACTTGATAAGTTTTGCTCTTACACATATATGCCCAGCTAGTTAAGCGTAGATTTTCAAATGATATCATCTTTAAGACAAAAGCCTTCTGTCTAAAAGACAAGAAAATACACACATCAGAATTACCTTAGAGACTCAAAAAAACACTAATTTAAAAGGTTTGGGGACGCCTGGGTGGCTCAGTCGGTTAAGCGCCTGACTTCGACTCAGGTCATGATCTCACCGTTTGTGAGTTCGAGCCCCGCGTCGGGCTCTGTGCTGACAGCTTGGAGACTGCTTCAGATTCTGGGTCTCCTCTCTCTCTCTGCCCCCTGCCCCCCGTACTCATGCTCTCAAAAATGAATAAACGTTAAAAAAAATAAAAAATAAAAAATAAAAAATTAGGTTTGGGATAGGCCCAGGAATCTAATTTTAAAAAAGTTTCCCAGCTGCTTCTAAGGCAGCCAGCCTAGCCCCTGGCCATGGAGCAGTGTTTGAGAATCTCTGGCCTGGACACAAAAAAACATTTGTTTTAGTTACAAAATATAATTTCCTAAATAAGATAACTCTCAACTTTATTTAACTGGTGTGTTTCCAAAACAACGGGTGTAACTCCAAATCTGCAATTCACACCCACTTAAATTCATTTAGGGCAAAAGACTGGTAAAAACCCAGCAGTGAAGCCTCCTATAAAATCAAGACTCCCCAACTTACCGGGGTCTTTTGAGTTTGGTCTTTCTTAAGGTGGTCATACCTGGAGGAAACTTCCATGGAATGAAGATATTCCCAAGTTCCTTGACAACCCACCTGTCTTCATCTGCAACAGGTGCACCCAAATCCTGCACAAGGTCACAGATGCTGTGCACCGGAGATTCTTGCACAAGCATGACCTAAGACTTCACCCCAGGTCCACTAGATGGTGCTCTTTCCTTGGCCTGGAACCCTTCCCTACACTCTGGGGGGGAGGGGGGAGGGAGGGCGTTGGTGCTGTAGAAACAGTAGAACCCCCGTTAGGCCGAGGTATGTTTCTCACAGGACACTGAAAGCCAGCTCAGGCCATCTCCAGACACAATGGCTGCTGTTCCCTAGCCCCAAGTGGTAAAGACCCACGAATTGCCTGCATAACTTTCATTACAAAGCAGGGAGAATGGCTCTGAAGGTACAGCAGGATAGAAAGCCTTCTCCTGGTTCATCAAGACCAGCAATCGCTATAAAGACAAGTGTGGAAATACACTGGTATATGCTACAAATAGATAGATCACATCAGCCAATGGAGGGCGGGGTGCTAGTTTCTGCCCCCTAGAGTTCAGGTCCACATGGCTTAGTTGCTCCATATATATATAATA
>NC_064814.1:14266002-14272991 GCF_023721935.1 Panthera uncia
TATATATATATATATATATATATATATATATATATATATACACACACACACACATACATATATATATTTATATATATACACGTTATATTTATATATATACATATATATGCATATAAATATATATATATGTATATATATATAAATATGTGTGTGTGTGTATGTATATATATATACCTTCCTCTGAAATACGATCTCTGGCAGGATCCTCAGATGCCCAAGGGATAGGACGACGGGTCTGCGCAATTTAAAAATCCATTTTTTTGGAACCCTTTTTATGGACTGCAGAGATCCCTGTGCTGGCAGGGGTGCTGGGGGTGATGGAAATTTCACCTCCCCAAAATCAGACCTAGGTCGGAAGACACCTTGACCCCTCTGTATACCCTTCAGTCCACCGTTCTCACTCTGGCAAGGCCCTCAATCCTTTCATGATGGAGTCACAGATTCCCCCTTCCTTGGAAAGCCACGGCCCCTGTTCAGCCCAGAGGAGAAGCAGCGACGGAAAGCCCACCAAGTGTGAAATCGGCACCCAGGAAACTCCCGTTAAAAGATCTGTGACCATTAAGAAACGTTCACCAGAAGGTATGCCAGAAAAGACCAATACTGCTCCAGCAACAGGTGGGAAGTAACTAAGGGAGGTGGGATGGGACACACAGAAAAGGGAAAGAAGACCGAAGACAGTCCGAGTGACAAAAAATAAACACACGAAGTAGGCGGAGCACGACGATCACAGGTGGAGGTAATACTGACCAGGTTTCCAGTTCTTCTGGGAAATTCTGAGATTGTTTTGTCTTGCCATAAGGCCACTGAGCCTACGGCTGTAGGGCCTGTGACAGATGAAAACACATGCTAACCAAGTCTTTCTAGGATTCGCAGCGCTCGATCGCAACAGAGAGGCTGGCTTTACGACAAATTCCACAACGCACCAGGTACTGGTACAGCCTCAATCTGGGGTTGGTCAGAGAAGGGAAAAGTCCCTGGTCCCTGAGATCAGAGACTCTCAGAACACCCGGGACGTCTCCAGGGTGGTATCAGCCCACACCGGCTTGGTGGAACGGGGGCTTGGCTGGCAGCTGCTAATGGATTTCAGGGGAGGAAAGAGAGCAAAGACTCAGACACCAAAACTAGAGGAGATGCTGTAATGGACACATCATGGCAACATTCTCCGGGCCAAAGGCCCACCAGAGCCCGGGCAGGATGCCAGGCCAGTCCTAGAACCACAGAAGCCAATCATTCTGTTCACCACTGGGAAAAAAATCAGTGATGGGGATCTTCAGCCTCAAGACTGAACAGTCTCAGGGAGTAACACTGGCCTCGCTTTAGAAGGAGAAACACCCAACGGTCCTAATGTGGAAAATCTTACTCGCTGTCTGCAGTGGCATCGGTGCCTCTGCTTCCTCTAGGTAGTGGCTTCCAGGGAAGGGTGACAAGTACCAGCAATTAGTCATCTGCATGTCACTGGGGGGAGGGGGCACAAGAGCATGGAAATCCATCTGTTATAATGACGCAGGAAAGCAGGCCTCTTTCCCCTCCTTTTGGCTTCTGCGCTGGGTTATCCGTGAGGAGCCAGAGAGGCCAAATGATGCCAAAGTGAACGGTCCTATGTGCAAGGCTCGCTATTGAAAGCCTTCCCTGGGTGAGCATCAGCTACGTGGACAAGAACAGCAAAACCATTCTTTCCCTCCCTCTTCTTTCTTCACCCCTTACCCTTACATCACTTCCACCCCTAGTGAGGGCGAGAGAGGGCGAGAGAGAGCGAGAGCGAGAGAGGAGATACTCTCATTTCCTTAGGACCATGCATCTTGGTAGCATTCGCTTCCCCTCCAAGGTGTTACAGGAAACAGAGCAGGTCTGAAACTCCCGCTACGTTACAGATCACGATGACTCCCAGTGGTCTTCACAGTTAAGAAGGGCATACATTTAAGAAGGCAGCCTCTGGGCCCCCCTCTCTCTTTCACGCACACACACTCACACAGACTCTCGCACGGTGGGAACGACGCTCAGCAGCGGGGCGGGGCTAGCTCATGTCAGGTACTGCACCACGAGGAACATGACCACACAGGTGAGAAGCATGCCACCGATCATGAAGTACTTGTCCTGGAAAGCCCGCTTCTCAGTGAGCCGCATCACGGTGTTGGACAAGCCCAGCATGTTGGCAATGTCAAGGATCTTCTTCTGAGTCCCCTGGAGCAGACGAGAAAAGAAGGAAACACAAAGGTCAGCTCCTTTTGCCAAGGAATGGGACTTCTCCTAGAGACAGTCTCTGGGTCATACCTAAAAGCATAAGCAGCACCAATCAGGAATAGATCCACTCTGTGGTCAAATGACTTTTGATCAAGGTACCGGAGCAAAGCAAGGAGGAAAGAAAAGCCTTTTCCACAAATGTGCAGGAATGATGGACCCTAGTACATATATGTATCGTGGACATATACACATACATGTCTCGTATGTACCACACAGATGTCTGTAAGAAGATCCTCAGTTCATATCATACACAAAAATTAATTTGAGATGGATCACAGAATTAAACATAAAGCTTCGAAAGGAAAACACAGGAGAATGAAACAACCCAGGTGTACATCCACCAGAGAATGGATAGACCACTTATAGTGTATCTGTACAATGGGATATACTACTTGGCAATAAAAAGGACCTAATTACCAACTTGGAACAGTATGAATGAGCCTGGAAAACATTCCTGAGAGGAAGAAGCCGCTCTTGGTAATACATTTATATGAAGTCCACTAACAGGCAAAGCTACTTTACAGTGAGATAAATCAGAACGGTGGTTGCCTGGAAGGCAGGCAGGCAGGCTGGCTGGGAAAGCATGAGGGATTGTCCGGGGGTAATGAGGACGGTCTACGTCTTGACAGCAGTGTGAGTCACAAAGGTATATGCATCTGTCAAAATTCAATGACCTGCACGAATTAGATCCGTACGCCTACTGTATGTATGTTACACCTCAAGAGAAAATTTTAAAATGAGAATGTTTTACATATTTTTAAAAAAGGAAACCTCAGAAAACTTTTCCTCTGCTCCCTGACCCCAAAATCCTGGCTATCGGTCCGTTCACTGTGTGGAACACAGTGGGATTCTGCTGCGTCTAACGTGTGGGTCAATGTCCATGTTCGCGAGAGGGTCTGAAGCGGGTGACGTGGAATGACCGTCACGAACACAATGACCCCTTGTATACGTGCCATCAAGACCAAAAGAGTATTTTATTCCTAAATCAACAGCCCACAGCACTCAGCCTGCCCTTCCTCTCTGCTTTCCAATTTTTGTTCTTAAGAACACTTGACTGCTCACGAAGTGGCAAGTATAAACAGATGCTGGGCAGACCCCAACTCGCTTCCACACACGTGGCCCATCTGGATGGACATCATCTAACCTAATGCCCCACATTCAGTTTTTAAATGAACAACACATTAACGAGCAAGACAGAAGAGGCAGAAGTGAAACCAGCATGAGGCATCACGGACAGGCACTCGAACCCTGGGTTCAGCCCAGTGACGAACAAGCCTCCCCAGAAGAGATCTTTCAGGTCAAACTTTACCGTTGCCAGCGGAGGCCAGAGACATGTTTTTGCAACGACAGTGATGGTGAAATTTAGGCTCTTGCTAAAGATTCTGGTTAGCTCTGGGGTGCCTGGGTGGCTCAATCAGTTAAGCGTCCGCCTCGTGATCTCGGCTCAGGTCATGATCTCACGGTTTGTGGGATCGAGCCCC
This sequence comes from Panthera uncia, assembly GCF_023721935.1. Classification (NCBI taxonomy): domain Eukaryota; kingdom Metazoa; phylum Chordata; class Mammalia; order Carnivora; family Felidae; genus Panthera; species Panthera uncia. The sequence goes on from NC_064814.1 coordinate 14,269,725, forward strand.
ACACTGGGCTCTGCGCTGACACCTCGGGGCCTGCTTGGGAGTCTGTCTCTCTCTGCTCCTCCCTTACTTGCATGCACACCCTAAGTAAATTATAAGTAAACTCTAAAAAAAAAAAAAAAAGATTCTGCTTAGCTCTGAAGGCAGATTATTTCATCCCTACATGTAATACAAGTACCCAGCTTCTAAAATCACCTGAAAATTAACATAAATTTCAAAAAATGTATTCCTTTCCAGCCACAAATTTCCCCCAGCCACGGCCCAGCAACTTCACTCCTTTTAATGGTTTAGGCAGGAGTGGGGTGGGAGGAGGATGGAGAGAATCAAGACCAAAAGGCGGGTAGGTAGCAGCGGGTGTACAGAGGAAACTGAATTAGAAACCTCACGTTCCGACCCCAACCGCCTCACTGGGCTGCCCTGCGCGTCCTTCTGGGGACAGCACAGGGGCAGATGCCGCTGAGACTCCTCAGTGATATCAGACTTTGATAGGAAGCGAACATTCGCTTTCGCAATAAGCTCTAACCCCCCACCGGGTCGACGTCAGTGCGACACGGGGAGGTTTGTCCTAAAAGGGTTTTACTGTTTTCCCGAGATATGGGCAATTTTCTAAAGAAAGGGCAGATTAATCATCACGTATCAGTTCAGATTACAGCAGGTGGCCGTTCCGAAAGAGGGGCACCCGCGAAGCCGTTGGAGACACACTTCCAGACCACCAGAAGCACCACGGCCGGCAGCAGGGCGTGAGGGTCACTTGCGGGCTGCCTGACCTTCTCCCTGGTGACGACGGCAGGGGCTGTGCAGCAATGTACTGAAGTCCCGCGGGGCTGACGGGCTCAACGCGGTCCAACAAAAACTAAGATAAATCTCACACTTCCGAGTGACTGTTTCTCACAGCTCGGTGGCTGGGAGCGCTGCGTTCACAGGGGACCACACCCTGATAATAGGCACAGCCCACACCCCATTATCCATTAGAGCTGATACAGGAAAAGGGCTGAGGCTGAAACATCATGACTGACATCAGAATCTGTGTAATGTTTCTGTAAACCACTCCCAGGGGGTTTGAGCCTCGGCCAGTGGGGCGGGGCTTCTAGGAATACCTGGTACTACAGACAGGGCAGCTGCTGTGGGCCAGCCCAGATGCTCTAGAAGCCCTTCTGCGTCTGCGGCTAGTCAGCCCAGGCAGCCCTCCGGCCCCACCCACAGGGGCTCAGTTACAGGAGCACAAAAGGTCTCGGTTATCAGGTGGTCGGCAGGAGGGGCTCTCCGGGAAACCACGTGAGGGCGAGGGGCCGCGTGTGGCCACGTGTGCCTTCTCAGAATCGTGCGTTCTGTAATTTCGGCAGTTGTGGGATTTCTTGGTCTTAGTGGTGCCTATCGTAGCAGCCACTTTCATGGTAAGTTCAGTAAACGGAAAAAGACCCAGATACCAAGTGATGACAAATTATGGTTCGTTGCAAGCACAAGAAGCAGCTGTGAGCGAAGGGAAGGTGGTCACTTGTGGACTCCTCATACTTCAGCTCCAAGAGAAAGGACCCCAGACTCAGGGCTCTGTCTCACCACCAAAATAACAAAACGCGAGGATACGTAACCAAGACGTCAACGCGGGTACCCAACTGGTGGATGAGGCCAGAACGAAGGGCCTCCTCCCTGTCCCCCAGAAAAGCCCCCACCTTCAAGGTCAGTCTCTGGGCCCTCAGTCCATCCAGAATACTGTGCCCGCCTCCGATGAGGTCATCCATGCCATGGTGAATTTTCTGGAGGGAGGAGTTGAAATGCAGCGAGCTATCCATTGGGATGGTCGTGTCAGAGTCCTGTGAAAGAGACGCAGGCACAGGATTAGCTCTGCCGCCTGGTCAGCTCCTGGGGTCCCAGCGGGTCTGACTGCTCCGCCTGTCGGCCAAGGCCAAGCCAGAGAGACAGCCAGATACACACGGCCTGTGAATTCCTGCCTCTCCACCATGACCACCACTTAAGAAGGAACATCAGTCCTGCAAGGTCTTGCTGGGCTTCTCCTGAAGGCTTTCTCTGACTACTCCCCTATTAACTTAGCTTGTTCCAAATGTTCCTTTCCTTGGCTTTCCCTTAACACAGTATTACAGGTTTGCTTTTGTTCTGCAGCTGTTTTATCTACAGCTGTCGCTGCAGTTAGACGGAGTCTGACTAAGGACAAAGGAGACGAAGGCCTAATGGGTAGTCGGGATGGGACAATTCTCCTCAGCGGTCCAGAAAGGGCTGTAAAAAAATGAAGGAAGAAAAAAACTGACACCGATCAAGTACTTTCCACCCTGATGCTCATTACCCTAAGCTCACTTAATCCTCATCCTAACGTTATAACACAGTTACTGTACTATCCCCATTTTAGAGGTGAAGAAACTGAAGCTCAGAGAAGTCTAAGATCACACAGAGCTGTTCAGTGCAGCAGGGCCTGTATCTCACTACTGAGTGCAGAGCCGGCCCTCTTAACCATCCTGTGGGAAGAAACACTGAGACTGGTCTCAGGGCTCTAAGTTTACACCAGAAGCGGACTGGATACAGAAGGCAGTCAGGACTGGCCGTAGTTCCCTTCTTTCCCGCCTCCTGACGATCGCACATTCTTCTGCCATGCAGGGTCATTCTCCCCTCTTTCAATCACCACGAAGAGGTTCAACCACCTCTTCCTTGCTGCATACGTTCAGAATCACTTTTCATGCACCTGCTCTCAGTGCCCCCTGCTAACACGGGAGCGTTTCGAGAAGCAGGCAGGGACCACAGCTTTTCACTTTTTCACAAGCTTTACTCTCAGCATCTTAAACAATGTTCTGCATACAGCTAATGCTCAGTGGGTCACAAGACTCCAGTGTTTGAATGAATCAAAGAGAGGCTTCTCTTCATTCGACAAGCGTTTATTGAGTGCCTTCTGTACACAAATCGTTCTTACCCTTCCGCCTGAAAGGGTAGACCTAATTGGGCATTATCACTCAGAAAAACATATCATAGTTCCAGCTCACAGAGTGACCGGCAAGAAGTTCATCTGGCAAAGTCAACTTTGATTAAGGGGCACTGCGTGCAGAGCACCGCACCGAGCTGATATGCAAACAAAAGAATTCTGAGCGATCGTCCCTGACCTAAAAGAGGTTTGAGTACCCAATGCCATAGCGATCAAAAGCCCACACACCTTCTGGCGTGTTGTAGAGTTCATTACGCTTTTGAAAGGCAGCTATAAAAACTTGAAACTACCAAAAGGAAGGAAGGAAGGAAGGAAGGAAGGAAGGAAGGAAGGAAGGAAGGAAG
>NC_064814.1:14273001-14317454 GCF_023721935.1 Panthera uncia
AAGGAAGGAAGGAAGGAAGGAAGGAAGGAAGGAAGGAAGGAAGGAAGACAGCTGTGCCTACCACTATGCCTCCAACACGTCCTCCTCACACTTCTGAATTGTTAATCAGTGTTACTTGACTGCTTACTCTAGAGAAGCAGAAACTACACAGGCACATTCTGAAACACTCAGGGAAATTTGCTGCAAGTGTGGACACAGCAGAGAGACTTAAGCATCTGTGAAACGTGGGCTGATTTGAATTCTGATGGCAGGCTTAGAGAGCTAAGACCTCTTGAGAAAATGAACCTCTCTGGTAAAACAAAACAAAAAAACCCAAAACCCACTTCACTTGGTGGAAATACATTATAAGGGCCCTGAAAAAGGCCAGTGTGTCCTCCAGCCATCAACAGCCATGTGCAGGAATGGATCCTATTAAGACCGAGGGGCAGGGGCAAGGGTCTCCCAAAAATCAAACAATGCAAACCAACCAGGCCACTTTCGAACAGGCTCAAGTCAAGCAATCCATCCAAAACAAAAGACCTGTTAACAAAGTCCTCCAAATTGCTGCTCAGATTTGGGGCAAAAACATTTTAAGGCATCTGACACGGGAACCACACACATACACAGCACGATGGCAAGTGCCTGCAGGCAGCTTTGAAATGCTGCCCCTCATGACAAATGGTTTCAGTTCTCATCATCTGTCTCTATCTGATCAGAAACCATTTCCACCATGTGAACTTCCACCTCTCAGTCAAACCAGGTCATTTTCACCCCTGCCCACTCCTTCAATTTAACTGCTTCCACTTCGGGTTTTCGTGTTAGAGAAGGAGGTTCCCTGTCTAGGTCTAGTGTCTGTGGCAAGGCACAAAGCCCACTGTTACTTCCAGTCGATCGGCTTCGGACACCCCCTACAAAGATGAAGCTCCAGGACCCGAGTTTCAGTGGCGACAAGCTGCCGAGTGCCTGTAGACACTGCCCCCCCCCCCCCCCCTCCCGCCCCCCCAACCAGGAGCCTGGCTTACGTTAGTGGTGAAGGTTCGAGACAGAAGTTCCTCTCGCTGTCTCTCCTGCTGCTCCCTTGCGTATCGCCGATGCTGGAAGTTTCTGAGAGCAGTCTGCAGGTGCTGGACATCATACTTTAACTGGTCAACACGACTGGAATTGATGGAGACAGAGATTACATTCCAGAAACCCAGGGCCGCACATTTTGAGCGGCTGGCCTTCGTATTCAAGAAAGATGCTTCCTTACTTCTCCCTACACCACTGCATGCTGTCCCCACCAAAATGATCTGATTTTGATCACTGATGTTGAAAATAAAGAAGCGGCCTGTGGTTAAAGTACGGTTGTAGCACACGAGATTCCAACAGCTTTACTTAAGCATCTGCTGGTCTCTGATTCTGGATGCATGACAGGGAACAGGTGACAGGAAGCAGGCTCAAGGACCTCTCCCTGACCTTCCATGGATTATATCGCTTTTCAAGAAGGAGCCCAAGGGCACCTTTCGAGTAAAGCAACAACAAAGTTTCATAAGAACTTTTGGGAGCAGGGGCTGGGCTGGAGGTGGTGAGGGTTTTCATTTGAATTTCATGGCGGAGTATCAAATGTTAGATCAGTATTTCATTATAAATCGGCTGATTGAAGTGATTAAGGGCAAGATTTCATCTCAATCCAAGAATGCAGCAGGAACCAGAGGGCAGTGCACACCTCCCTGGCTGCTGGAGGCTTCAAGTAAGGCCACGGGTCTGGCCAGAAAAACAGTATTGGAGGCAAAATTTCAAAATGACCCAATGTGAGGAGACACAGGCTTCTGAGCCCCTAACCTCACAGGCTTTTTATTTTGAGGAAGTATCACTGAAACGAAACCGTGCCCTTTAGGGGGACTTCATCTTCACAGAGTCTCAGTTTTTCACTGTGTAAATGGATTTTCAGAATATCTGACAGCCTCCCTTGGACAAGAGGCGTCACAACACTCACAGTTTGGCATTCTGTCTTTTGTTCGGGGGCTCCTTGCTGGACAGAATCTCCAGACGTTCTAGATGGCTGAATATCTGGTCAATGCTTGCTTGGATTTCGTTTTCTACTACTGCACAAAAGAGAAAAAAGAGTAATTGCTGGAAAAGAGACAGTGAGCTTAAATTAGAATGATACAATAAACATGTCTTTTTCCATATCCAATAAATTCAAAGAAACCCATTCGAAAAGGAGAAAAACGTGTATCGTACTGAATAATGGAAAAAAATTCAAGTGATACTGATTCTGTAAATGTTGTTCTAAACACACACACGCATATATACATGTAGCTGTTAATGTCATAGCAATGCCAATTGTTTAAAAAGCTACAGATAAATCTGTAGAAATAAATTTCCTGCCTTTAGAAAATAAAATGAATATTTGGGTTGTCCAAATAAAATATTTTAAGCAAAATGCAGTATCTTCTGAAACAGAATGAGGTCTCTTTTCCTTTGAGATTATTCTCAGATACGAGTTATAAATATCTAGTAAGAAGGCTGCCAATTGAATTCCCTACAGTAATGAGGTTAAAAGAAAAAAAGCACAAAGGGGAAGATTAGTGTGTGAAACACAGAGAAGAGCTCCCTTGAGGCTTTCCATAAGGACGGGCAGGCTGATGCTGGAATCCCCAAAATAGACTGAATATCACTAGGAAAGGCCCAGGAAAGAATCCACAGAGGTAAAGATATGATAAATACAGTCATTTTCCTTATCCCTCTTGATAAACAGTCAACATGACCTCTTTTCCATTTCTAATCATGTGACAGTGAGACTGCTGGGAAGGCAAACAAAGCAGATGGATAGGAACTAAACCGTGTACAAAAAGGGCACCCAGGGGGGCGTCTGGGTGGCTCAGTCGGTTAGGCATCCGACTGTGCCCGACTGCTGATTTCAGCACAGGTTGTGGTCTCACGGTTCGTGGGATCGAGCCCCACACCAGGGTCTCTGACAGCTGTGGCGTCAAGTGGCCTGTTTGGGATTCTCTCTCTCTCCCTCTCTCTCTGCCCCTCCCCTGCTTGTGTGCTCTCTCTCTCAAATAAATAAATAAATAAATAAACAAACATTAACAACAACAAAAAAAAAGGTACCCAGATTGCTTCTTGCCCAATAAAGACACGACAGTAAAGAAGCAATGTCACCCTCCTAGCCCAACCTGCAGCAGCTAACATATGCACTCTAGATTAGAACAGGGTGGGGCACAGAACCCAGAAAAGAGATGCTTTTGACGCTCCAAAAAGGAGGCATGAGCAAACAGAAAAGGGCATAGCGACAGCCAGGTGGGGAGGTGAACTGGTGGCTTCAGCAACGTGTGGGTAACCAGTGGCATCCGTTGTGGCCAGCTCAGAGAAAGGACCTTTCCTGGCCAACAGAAAACTGTAAAACAAAAAGCAGCACTCTTCTCAAATGAAACCACAGTGTGGGAACTACACTAATTAATATTGCTATTCGTTTCTGAATAATCCTCCTAAAAAGCCACAGTTCTCAGCTCAGAAGAAATGACCAATTCCAGTTAAACATCTCTGAATTTGTACGGAGTACATTCCTCCCAGGGCTCGCTCGGTAATTAGATTAAGACAGAGGAGAGGAGGTCCATTCCCATAGGGCCCTGTCAGGGTGAGTTGAGGGGTAATGGGGGATAAGGCCTGTGGGATTCCACGGGGCGCAATGAGAGAAGTCAGAGGCTTTGCCAGAGGGTTTTTCTGTCCACCCCTAACAACAGAACTCCTTCGGCATGGAATCATTAAGCCCCTGAGGCAGCAAGGCGGTCAGGAAACCCAGCCCATTAGCATCGTGTCATCAAGAGAAAGGACTCTGGTCTCCATAGTTAATTACTCACAGTGCAGAGACTGCTTGTCCGCGGTCTCCAGGCGTCCCATGTGAGACTGGATCTCGTGGACCTGCCTATCAAAGGAAGAGAGAGGAAATGAGTGAGACAGGAGTCATCAACAGTGCTTCGGTCAGGAAAGACAAATTTTCTGATGCCAACGTGTAACTGATTTAAATCGACAGCATCACTGAACTGTAAACTTTGTTAAGTGGCACTTTAGGCCACATGTTTTGGCCTGGTTTCTAATATTTTACCATGAATATTAATAAGAACACTAACAGGCGGCGCTTACTAAGTGCCTGCCACATCGGAGACATTCTGCAAAGTCAATAACCCTATGGGGAAAGGACCATTATCATCTTCGTTTTATAAATAAGACAACCGAAGCCCAGAAAGGTTATGTAACTTGTTCAAGGTCACACAGCAAGTGATAAACCTCAATCCGGACCCAGCCAATCCCACTCTCTGTTCTTTGACCCGATGTGCTGAGCGCTGGTCTGTACTAAGGAGAGTCAAAGGGCAAGAAAGATATAATCCTTGTCCTTGAGAAACAATGTAATTAGGAATGACAGGCCAGAGAGACATGACAAGTCCCAAGAAGATTTAGGGGAACATCACTACATGTAAGTGTAAACAAAAAGGAAGCCGAGGGGCTATGGGCAGTGGCATGGTGCCAAGCAAACGTAAGAAAATCAAAGAGTAAAAGCTGGCGGAACCCGGTGGCGTCAAGTGAGTTCTAAAGAGCACTCTGAAGACGGAAACTTGACCTGATGAGGGAAGAGATGAAGAAAAGGATTGGCAAAAAGGCACGTCATGTGGATTACAAGCAGGTGGGCCTGCCAGGAAGCGAGTAGGGGTCAGAGGGGAGAAGGGATGAGGCGATCAGTGCGAGAAAACTATCAGAGGAAGGTCCTGAAAGACGGGGATGTCCCGTCCGGTAAAGGCCTTTCCCTGGCAATACCAGGCGAGTGCCACCTCATTGGGAAATGCGACACCGTACCCTGGCTCCCCAGCGTGGTCTCAGATGGCGGGCCCTAGCGTGCTCTCCAGAGGCTCCTCGGGGCTTGACCAAGGTCACCCCCAGAGCCCTTTCTAGCAGTCGTCTGCGATCAGTTCTGGAATACTGCCTATGCTACCCCAACAACGGGCTCCTGGTGCTTCCAGTCTCTCACATCAGAGGCACAGGAAAGCAGTCTGCTGAGCAACTATATCACCTCCAACCCTTGAGGGAAAGGTCAGCAACCAGCCTCCACCATGAGCACCACAATCTGTGAACCCAAATTTACCAATGCAAGCCAGAAGCCCAAACTGGGTTTCAACTTTATCTTGTCTTTTCCAGGGCTTTCCTGCAGACTCTAAACATGACCCACGGCACCAGAAGCAAGGCCGGCGCTCTACTGAGTCTGAGCGCACCTGGGTAAGACCCACGGCCCTGAAAGGAAACTAGAAATCACCACTAGAGATGGAGGGGCCAGACTGCTCCTCCGGTAAGATAGGTCCTGATAGTGTAGAATGAGGGCACGTGGAGGTACGGAGGTAGATGGAAGAACACAGCTTGAGTTAACCAACATCTGGGTCAGGGTAACCACAGAGACAGCAAGAGGACTGCACGGCGACGCCGATGGGAAGAGAATTAGGATTTTACCGAAGGCCTGCATGTAGGCAGTGAGGTAAGTTGTCAATGGCAGCTTCATAGAGCAAATGTGAAAATTAGCAGTATTGACAGGAACAGGAACAGAAGAAAAAAAGGGAGGGGGGCAGGGGGCAAAGAGTATCCAAGACAACTCTGAATTAAGTATGAGAGGGATAACCTGATCCACCTGCTATGAGGACTTATGACAAAGCCTTAATAACAACACAAAACCAAACAAAACAACATCATTGCAGTGCAGAGACAGACAAACCCTAACCCTGACCCAGGAGCAAAGAATAGAGTCCAGACACAAAAAGAAACGCAAGATGGTTTAAAGCCCAAATGTAAAAGGCAAGGCTTTAAAATTTTCTGGAGAAAATACAGGAATGCATACTATGACTTCAGGTTGAAGAAGAATTTCCTAAACAAGGCAAAAAACAATACTGTCCCCCAAACCACACAAACCACAAGACTCGTCAATTTGACTACATTAAAACAAAAAACGTGTCTACACCAAAGATGCTCTAAAAAAATAAAATAAAAAGACAGGCAGAGACTGGAAGATACCCGCGGCAGATAAGAAAGGACTAATGTCTAGAATATATTAAAAAATGCTGCAAATCAACAGGAAAAGTCAAAGCACTTTTGTAAAATGGGCAAAGAGCGAATGACAGAAAAGAAAACCCAAACATATCTATATCCATATCTACATCTATATCTATATTATTCCACTTGACTAGTAATCGGAAGAATGCAAAGTCAAAATAATGAGATAGTACATTTCTCCCATGGATTGACAAATACTTTAAACTTTAAGGACGAGGGCTTCATGGCAGGCTAAATAATGGTACCCAAGGGATGCTAGCAAAGATTTCCAGCATTCTACCACAGGACTGCCTTCAGCTCTACGTTTTGTTCAAGATTTTTTAACAAACCAACTTACGTTGATGACATTTGCACACGACTCTGTGCTATAATGAGCCTAGGTTAGGATGCTGTACCACAAAACAAATAGTAATATTTTCATTTAGGCTAAAATACTAAAATGAAATTTGTCAGGGATGAAAAGCATCCCCACTTAAGAATTTTTTAAAAAGTCCCCAATGTACAATATCAAGTGGCATTCCATCCTGGGAGCTGTCTGTTAAAGGCCCCTATTAAAGACTTCCCCTGACGGAAGATGGATGAAGAGGATGACCGGGAAAGAGTCTAGAAGTCAAGTCATGAAGAGGAATGGTCAAAAGAGCTAGTGATAATAAGCCTCTGAGAAAAGAAAAGAAAAGAAAAGAAAAGAAAAGAGAAAAAAGAAAAAAGAAAAAAAAACTCCATTAAAATGGGGCAGCTGATGCTTTTCAAATACATAGAGCTGACATACAGGTAGAGGAATGGGCTCATTCTCCACTGCGGCTCCTGAAGGGAGAGCCAGAACCAAGAGCCCCATTCAGGAGGGCAGCTTTCAGCTCAACCTGCCCCTCCCCACAAAAACCCCAGAATAATTATGAACTCTCTCCCTTCAAGCAAAGGAAGAAGGGGGGCGCCTGGGTGGCTCAGTCAGTTGAGCGTCGACTCTTGGTAGGCTCAGGTCATGATCTCATGGTTCATGGGTTCGAGCCCCGTGTCGGGCGGGCTCTGCGCTGACAGCTGGGAGCCTGCTTGGGGTTCTCCCTCTCTCTGCGCCCCCCCCCAACTCGTGTTCTTTCTCTCTCTAAACTTAAAAAAAGAAGAAAAAAAGAAAAAAAGGAAGAAGAAAAAGAGCTCCTGCATGTTTAAACACAGGGTACATGAACTGCTTCGGGTTTTATAAAGGGTCTTCCTGACTACAGGGAGTTGGAATGGAAGATTTTGCCAGTCCCTTCTAATTTTTAAAGTCTATGAGGACAGGGTGAGAGATGATGGCAACACTCATCCTATAAACACCCTTCAGGTAGCTTATACCGTTTTCTAAGCCAAAATGGATAAACTTTAAAGTTGCAGGGAAACAATACTGACTTCTCCCACCTAAGCTCTGAATGCTTTGAATGAACTAGAAGAGATACGGCCAAGAAAATGATTCCAATCTCTGCATTTCATGCCTGGGAGGAAATCAAATGCAAAACAACAAAGCAAGTAGGCATGGCATAGGGGGGACTACTATGTGGCAAGTCTGTTTTAAACCGAACTGGGAATTCAGACAACACACTTGAAGCCAATAAGGAGCAGGTGATGCACAGGCAGGACTTGGGGCGGGGGTGGGGGGGGGGGGGAGGTGGACACTAGAAACCAGAAGTCTTAGCCCTGTCCAGCATGGGGTCCGTGGTCGGCTTAGGTAATAACATCACCAAGCAGAGAGACCGAATAGTAAGAAAACAAGGTCACTGTTGCTGACTAAAAACAAACAAACAAACAAACAAACAAACAAATCCAGTCTGTAGAAATGAAATTGCTTTTTAAAAGTCCATGGAACTACTCTCATCCCTTCATATACACCCATTTTGTATCCATGCTGCCTCTGACCCCTATGAGCAGGGAACAGTTTTAGAGTGAAAAGATACTGGTTGCAAGTTCTGGTCCCACTACGGACTGGCTGAGGAACCAGGAACAAGCCATTTAACTCCTTGCTTGGTGCCTCAGTCTCCGGTAAAACAGGGTACACACATGAATAAATAATCACAATTATTTAAAGGCTCATAGATCCAAATGCAATATGAAATTGCTGTGTAACCTTTACGGCATCATACAAACATTTGTGGTTGTTTTTGCTTTACTTAAAAGTAGCGGGAACCATCTGGTCATTTTCACCTCACCCACCTTGCTGCTTCTACATCTAGCCTCTCACCAGAAGGCAAAATCGAAAAAAGGAAAAACTGGTCTTCAGATAAGGTAACAGTTTTCACACCCAGCTGCTCACCAAAATCACTTGGAGAGCTTGTTAAAAATACAGCTTCTTGTGCTCCAGACCTACTGAATCGGAAGCTCTAGGGATAGAGGGACCTAGGTGTCTTAGTCGGCTAAGTGTCCGGCTTCAGCTCAGGTCATGATCTCACGATTCGTGGGTTCGAGCCCCACTTTGGGCTCTGTGCTGACAGCTTGGAGCCTAGAGCCTGCTTCGGATTCTGTAGCTCCCTCTCTCTCTCTCCCCCTCCCCCACTCACACTCTAATTCTCAAAAATAAATAAATATTTTTTAAAAAATTAAAAACGAAAAGAATCTCTAGAGATAATAAGGTCCAGGGCACTGAGTGATCCTAGGCTATATAGGGGACAAATATAGACACCTCTACAACCACTTGAATATCAAAAATAGAAGCCTGGCCACTTATTCGTCTGTAAAGTTCATCCTAATGCAGTATTATTTAAGCATAAAATGTTTATTCTGATTTTCACCTCCCCTCCCTCCCCCACTCATTGCTCAGGCAGTTAAGGAGTTTTCAAGATACAGAACTTTCAAGTACTGATTTCATTCCAATGTACTGTCAGGGACATGGCAAGAGATAACCACAAACTGGGTTCAAAGTTCCAGTAAAATTAATATGCTCAGTTACTGTTGTGTCAATTCAGCCTCAATCATTAATTTCTGCAACTGCAAAAGTTAATTGCTGACGCTCGCAGGATTGTGTGTTTCCTTTTAAGACACTCAATCACCAGTATCATGAAGCTGAAAGGAGCCTCAAAGTTTAATGAGCTCCAAACTAACATTTTATAGATCAGAAAAAGAAGTCTAGAACCAGAACTCCCAGGGCTGGTTCAATACTTCAGGGGAAAGACAGACTAAAAGATCTGTCCTTTCTTAGTAATACAAAAATAATTCTATTTCATTCCTTTTCCAATGGACTCACAGGTCTGATTATTTAAGTTCCATCATATATATAGATACAAAAATTTTTTTCTAAAGTAGGCTCCACGCCCAGCTTGGAGCTTAACGCAGGGCTTGAACTCACCACCCAGAGATCAAGCCGTGAGCTGAGATCAAGAGTCAGATGTCCAACCGACTGAGCCACACAGGCGACCCGTCCCTTCTTATAATTTTTATATGAGAATAGGGCTCCCAGGGTAAGAGCAAATTCTGTCGTTTTAATACTGTTACAAAGTAGGTTTTATATTTGCACTCAAACCAAACACTTTATCATTATGGTCTCTAGTATAAACCAAATCAAAAGAAAAGGGAAAAAAGTGTAGCAGCAACAACAGATTAGTGTCAATCAAGAGTAGGGGCCGACGTCATTTAGGAGCTGTGAGTTACAATGAAACTTATTCTGACGACCTTAGCTCAATGATGGATCTTTCTAAACTGCTAAAGAAGTTTGTATTGTTCATTTGCACTCCATCCAATCCTGCCACACCTTAGATTTTTTTCGGACGTCCCTGGGCTCTCCAAGTGAATAGTAAACTATGTGTAGGGGCCCTGACTCCCACCATCTCTACCAACCCAGAGCAGTGAGGTGGCAGGTGCTGGACAAACAATTATCATCTGTAAGTGTGACTTTCCCTTCACCTAGTCTACTTAGCAGGTAGTCGCGGCCTCGAAGATCCCATGAGCCGTCCGGCCCAACGTCCCCACGCATCAGGCCGGACCCTCCATCCGCCGCCGACTTGGGCATCCCGCCAGAGACAGAACTTTCGAGCCGCCCCCGGCAGCGCCCCGGCGGAAGGACTCGGCCACCACACTGGCGGGCGCCCGAGGCCCCAGCCAGGGGAGCCGGCCTCACCCAGCCTGGCTGCGCCCCCGCCCGTGCCCCGACGCGGCCCTCACTTGTGCGTTTGCTGGTACAGCGGCTCCATGTCGCCGGCCCCGCCGGGTCCGGCCCTGGCTTCCTTGGAACACGTCCTCACAGCCCCCCTTCCGGCTTCCGGCTACCAGCTTCCGGTCGCAGGACCCGCCCCCTCCTGCCGGCCAGGGCTGCCCCGGCGCGCGCCCTGCCGGTGGTGATGGAGACAGAAGAGGAGGGCGACGGGAGAAGAGGCCCGGACAAAAAGGCTAAGGGTAGTCAGAGGCACTGCCGCAGATCGGGGACGAGGAAGCACAGTTGTGGGTAGGGGGGCGGGCTTCGGCATCGAGTCAGGCGTTGACAAGGGCAGTCGGAGAAGTAGGGACGTGAGGTCCTCAGAGCAAAGATGCAGGAGAGCTGGTGGACACCTGCCATTCCCCAGCGGAGGTTGGCTGGGGGGGTGTTCTCGCTCTGCTTCGCAGTAAACTGCTCAGTTGTGGGTCTGGAGCTTTCGCTCCGCTGGGCTCTTGTGCGCAAGCATCTCCTATGTCAAATATGTCCGGTTACTACCCCCCCCCCCCCCATTTATCCTTCCAATAAACTCCCAATGAATGAGTGGTAACCGTGTCTTGTGTGCTGTGGGGAAACCGGGTTCCTCTTGCCCTCAAGAGAGGTCGCGGTCTAGGAAAGGAAGTGAGATAAGGGTACAAATAAACAGCTGCAAGGGAGAAAGTCCAAAGAGACAGCCGAGCTAGGGTCAGCCCCGTCGGAGATTCAGGAAAGACTTAATGTAGGAGGTGGCATTTGAGTTAAGACTTGAAGGATTTGGACGCTTCGGTCTCTCCACGTGGACCTAACCCATGTCCACCCTCCAGGCTTATCTGCAGTTCCTCCCAAGGGAGGAGATGTTCCTCTTCCTTTGACAAGTTGATGCTTTTATTTTCCTGTATCCTGGAGCCCACCCAGTCTTGTGTCCTAAGAGACCATCCACCCATGTACATTCTTTCCCTAACATTTTCCCACTTATTCTAATATTTATTAATGAGCACCTGCTATTACCAGGCACGGATATTAGGGGAGGAATACAAGTAATATAACCCTCAAAGCTCTCATCTCTCATAGCCTGTTGAGAGGGTTAGTCACGCCCTCAAGCAACATTATCAGGTCGAGTAAGTACTACAATTGATATTCTGGAGAAAAGCAAGAAGGGTTCATGGACTAAACAGCCTATGAATGGGGCCTTCAAGAATCAATAGAGTTTTAACAGTATCTTACACAAGCTCACTACTCTGTAAATGTTGATCTTGTTGGCCTAATGGAGATGAAGGGAAGGGCATTTGAAGCTGAGGGGATAGCTTGAGAAAAGGAAAAAAGCGGGAAAGAACATAGACCTTCTGTGGCTGGGTTTAGGGGGCTTGGGGGCAGTAATAGTGTTAGAAGGAAAGTTGGAGCCAGATCATGGGGGATCTTACATGTCATGCTTAGATTTTTATTTATAGGTTTCTTTTTTAATTCTATAAATAGTTAGACGCCTTTAGAGGTTGGATAGAAATTTTAAATTTTCTCAAAGAATTTTTATGCCAATATCTTGCTCTTCTTTGGACCTCACAGCATCCTGGTGAGGTGGGTTAGGCAGATAAGGATATTGAGGTCCAGAAGACCTCCCCTCTGCTTCTCAGTCTCTAAGGTGTTTATATGGACATGGCCTTTCTCTAAAGAGAAGAAAACTCCATCCCCCATCTTGCTGCGCTTGAAACTTCTCATTTCTTTTATGACTAAACCACATAGACAACAGATCTACCCTGTCAACATCTCTGTGGGTAGCTTGCCTTCCAACCTCTCCTTTGTTCTACTAGAACTATTTTTCTAGGCTCACCAGCGTCTACCTGACTTAGTCCAGTGGTGTCTTTCCATGACTCTCCATACAGGTATTCGTTGAGTTCATACTAAGTATCAGGCACAGTGCAAGGACTGGGGCACAAAGATGAGTAAAACATACATCAGCTTGCCATAGAAGTTCTTTAATATACACATCTACACAGGAGGGAACCATCTACAGAAATAATTAGAATACTATGTAGCTAGTGTGGGATAGAGGTAATTAGGAACTGTGTGATGACAGAGAAGTGACACTTAGCCTAGTTTGGGGATTCAAGAGGGCTTCAAAGAGGAGATGATACCTGAACTGAGTCTTGATTTATTTATTTAATGCTAGTTACATTATTACTCGTGATGCTGCGTCATCCTTCACACTGAACGTGAATGCTGACTTCCAGTGACCCAAAGTTTGTCACTGTGCTTCATTGATGATGACACTAATGGCACGTTTTCCCTAGAGTATGCAGGAAAATATGAATAATAATTCACTGTTCAGAATTACTCAGTATAAATTTACAATAATATATCTTCCAACTATGTTTTTTTTCTTGAAATTTTTTAGGCCTTAATCACTGCTTTCCTAGAATATGATCTCTTTCAGTGTTGAATGCAACACTGCTTTCCACATACTGAAACCATTTGGCAGAGGGCAAAGGGTAGTTAGGCTAGAGGTGCGTGGGTGAAACAAAAAGAGAAGTCCCACTCATGTAAGGGATACATGGCCCTCACCTCGCCCTACCTAAGACTGACCCAGAGGCTCATGGCGTCAGTACAGTGATCAAAAGAAGGGAAAGACATTGATTGTAAAAGCCAGTTGGCAGAGTAATGGTCTCCAGCAGAAGATAGGCATGGCCACCTCTGGAGCACTGCCTGACATGCAGTGCAAAGCCTGTGGTGGGCGTGGGATGACCACCCTTACCAGGTGGAGGTGGGGAGCCCCACTATTCTGGTGTGTTGTAAAGTGGAGGCAGCCTTGTGGTCAGAACACAGGCTGGCAAGTGCCATGGCACAGACCCAAACAGGTGGCTTAACTCCAAGGGTCAATGGTCGACTGTCAGTACCCCAGAATCCTGAACTCATCTTGTATCCAATGTGAATGGGAATCACCCCAAATCAGCAAGTCACTACCACGCAGGCAGCCTGATCTTATGCAATGCCACAAAAGAAATACTGTGCCAGTGGGTAGAAGCAATATGCTCGCCAGGTTTCCCTGGACAACCCACAGGCATGGGCCCTGAAGCTTTTCAGGGCACTTGGTCAATCCCATGCATGGGTCGGGAGTTTGGAGAGTACCCTGAAGAGGAGAAACAGACTAGAATGATTGCCTCCACTGAAAGATTCAAAAATAGCACTCCAAAGTGTGGGGCCCACTGAGGCCTGGGTCCTGGGCCAGGGACTTTACTTGCCTGGGTTTTAGGACTATATCATGTAGTTGAATAAAGGTGGTTTCATATTTTTTGCTCCCATTAAAAGATGGAGCCTGATTCCATTTCCTTTTTAATCTGAGCTGGATTTAGTGATTTGTTTAATCAATATAATATGACAGAAGAGAAACTCTGGGTTTTCCAAGGCCAGGTCATAAGAAGCCTTGCAGTTTCCACCCAGCTCTTTGGAACGCTTATGCTGGTAACCCCAAATCACCTTGGAAGAAGTCCAGTTACCCTAAGGCCATCATTCTGGAAAGTCTATATGTGTAGGTGCTTCACTCAACATGCCCCAACTGAGCCAACTCTTCCAGCCAAGGCCCAGACATGTAGGTGAAGCCAGCTCGTAACCTTTATACCAGTCCATCCACCAGCTGAACCCCTCAAGTGACCTCTCCAGGAAGAAGAATGGAAAAGAAGAATCACCCAGCTGAGCCTATGCCTGAATTCCTGTCCCAGGAAATCAAGAGATATAGCAAAATGGGTGGTATTTTAAGCCACTGAGTTTGGAGGTCGTTTGTTATGCAGCAATAGCCCCCTGACCTCAAAAAGTTTATCATCTAAAAAAAAAGTTTATCATCTAGATGGAGAGACAGGGTACAGGGCTTATGAAAAGGCAATGACGCAGTGAAGACAATTAAGTTCTGTCACAATGCAGAGAAGAAAGAGATCTCTTTGAATGTGGATGATGAAAGAAGGCTTTCCAGAAGAGACGAGATTTCAGCTGGACCTTGAAATATACGAAAGATAAGACGTATGGAGAAGCGGGCCCCGGGCATTCCTGGCAAGCAGGGAAGTGATCTGTCCAACTTGATGGAACTTAATTCTTATCTCTGAAACCCAATGAATCTGTTGTGTGTCTCTGGCCCCCTAATTGAGATTGAATAGAGCAATTCTGTTAGTCCTTCTCCCAAACGGTCAGTGCTCCCTATGCTCCCCCACCCTGGTCTCTGCCCCTCCCTCCCAGTGCACCTTCTGGTCCTGTTTCCTTCTGAGCCCCCTTTGCCCCTACTGTCCATCCCACCTGTGCTGATGTTCACACACCCCTGTGTCAGCTGTGACTATGTCTCACTTCCCCTACCAGCCTATAAGAGCCCATCGAGACACCCTATCACTCCTCAACCACTCCCTCCCCTTTTCTATCATCTTCTTGAATGATGCCCAAGAGATCCTTAAAACACAGAGATGTGCTGTCATACATATGCTGGAACCTTTGCCTGCCATTTCAGAGGCCCAGAATTATTTGAGGTTGACTTTTAGGTGATTATAAGCTGTCTGCATCAGAGGAGCCACTCTTGCTGAAAGGCTTGTCATTTGAAATCGATGCGGAGTGCTGAACACAATGCCTCCTCCTTAAGTACTTTCTCGGCAGGTTCTCATTCTGTGCTCCTAACTACCTGGGAGAGGCAGGACCCTGGTTTTCTAGACAAGTGTGCTGAGCTTCGAGAAGTGAACATGTCTGGCCAAGCTGACGGTAGGACAGGGGAGCCAAGGTCCAGGCTACGTAGTACTATCCTGCCTTTTGACCCAAAAAGGGCCTTGCCACAGATAAGTTAAGATGCCTCTGATGGCTTCTGCTTTGGACAGCAACAAAACCCTAGTCACTCTCCAAAGCCAGAGAAACATAATCTCATTGCCTCTGGGTTTGCTCCCAAACTCCCTCGATTAAAGCTGAGCAGACAGAAAGGATGGCATTTCTGAATTCAGGGGCTGCAACAAAGCTAAAAAAAAAAAAAAAACAAAAAAACACCAAGCATGTGTGGCTCCTTCCAGGACCCACCAGGTGGAGGGGATGTTGCCCCGGGGGCTGCAGGAGGTGGGGAGGGGTCTCCAAGGAAGCTGCCCTTCATGGACAGTCCATCAGCAAATTGTCTCATGTAGCCATAACAGCCAGGAGCGAGGTGGGGGGAGCAGGGTTTTGTCCAAGGAGAGCCAATGTATTGTAAACAGGATAAAAGGGGCTGGAAAGCCCCACTTATCACTGACTAATGTGTCCCCAGGTCATCAGGGAGCTAGACCCTCACCGACAGCCCTGAGCAAAGGGAAAGAGAATTCCCGATTAACCCCATCACCTGTGAGCAGAGCCAGGGCAAAGGTCTGGCTTTTCCTCTTGCTAAGTGATTCCCATGGGGATCAGCACAGTTTCTAGGAGGCCCTCTGCCAGACTGGAGAAATGTCTTCTGAGTCCTCAGCTCTTTGGGCCCCCACGGAACAAGGTGTATGTGCGGGTATGCTTGGGAGGAGGGGAGGTCGGAGGAAGACAGAGGTGGCATAAGGTTTGGGAGAAGTTGCAGGGGGAGGGCGGTGGTCTCCTGGTTCATCATGGGGGACAAGGAGGCCTGTGTGCCAGCACGTGGAGGAACCGATTGGCCTAACTTAGACTTGAGGGACCGACCGAGAGATTGCTGTCTGGACCCTAATGATCTCGTTCATTCTTTCCAAGCCTCTTGTGTGCAGGTATGTTAATTTACAGACGAGAAAACAGAGGCTCAGAGAGGTTAAGTGCCCAAGGTTACCCAGTGGGTGGCCTCACTAGCTAGCGGCCAGGGCACCTCAGCACCAGTGGGAGCAGGTGTGTACCAGGTCGGTACTTGAGTGTGACAACTTTTGAGGGATGCTTGGCTCCACGGGGTTTTACTTCCCTCTGAACATACCTCCCCCACCCCAAGAGCTTTCCTTGGTCATCTCCGGTCTCTTCCTTTCGGGCTCCCATTTTCCCGGACCATCGTGGCAAAGGGTAGTAGGCAGAGTTCAGGATTTGATAAAGACAGCCTGAGTTTGATTTTCCAACTTGACCCTTTGGACACATCAATTCATTCCTCTGAGCTTCAGCTTCTTTATCTGTTAGATGGGGACACTCTGTGTCCTTTTACTGAATTGAAAGAGGATTCAAGAGAAGGGGAATGAAGGGCTTCGCACAAGATTTGAGTGTTAATGACTTTCACAGTGACTGTCGTGGGACCTTCTGAGTCCATTACTTGCCTCCGGTTTTCTCCCCGCAGCCTGCCTGCCTCTCTAGACATATTGCTTTCAGATCGACCTGCCTAAAACGCCTCCTTATGCATGTCTCCTGCTCAGGAACCATCAGTGGCTCCCTGCTACTGCTTCCTTGGCCTGGAACTCACCTTTCCTGGTCTCATCCATCACGAGCGCCCAAACCTAGAGCTTCTGCCTCCTTGCGTGACCATGGGCTTGAGTCACAGCTCTCACTTGGGCCGGGGTAGGGTGGGGGTGGGGGTCCAAACACATTGTGTGTTCACATCCTCTCATATCTGCAGGCCTGTGGCTCCTTGGGCCGATCCATCACCTCTTCCAAACTGGCTCAGATCCCAGCCCGTCCTGCAGCGGACTTCCTGACCACCCATCCTGCAGCAGCCTCTGTACCCTCTTGTCTTTTTCTTCCTCTGTGCCTGAGCATTCACCTCGTGGAAGTCTTGGCTCTCCGTGGATAATCAGTGTCCGGGTTAGATCATAAGCTTCTTGGGGACAAAGACCTGCTTGTATCTCTCAACGAATCTGCTCAACCAGTCTAGGCTAGAGAGGCAGTGGGCTTAAGGGGATGTCCTCAGGAATCAGTCCAGCTGAATATCAGGAGACAGTGCCTTACCTCAACACCTCAGCCCCTTGAACAGTAGTACTTTGAGGATCCGGCTTAGGGGAGGACTCAATATACACCCATGAGTTAACCAAAGCTGTGGCAGTGTGTGTGTGGGGCGGGGGGGGGGGCAGGGATTGTGTTTAGCAGGTGGCAACTTAGTGGGCCTTGGCAAAGGGTGCCAATCTAAAGGCCTCTATTCTATGGCCCCGTGGGCTTGCCCTAAGCATGCAGGAGCCCCTGTATCATCCCTTCATTTCTGCCATTCAATGAGTCCTCTGGGATTTAGGTGTGGCATGGGCAGTGAGAGGCATGGAGAAATCTCCTTCAATGACTTTCATACACAGTGAACTGATAACCAATCCACCCACTCATTTCCCATCAGAGAAACTGAGGCCCAAAGAGGGGATATGACCTACCCATATCAGAGAGTTCAAAGCGTAGCTGGGGTGGGAAGCTACATGTCTTGATTCCTGTCCGGGGCTTAACTCCCCTACCTCACGCTGCCTGTTGAGTGACACACGTGATGAGGCCCTGTAAACAGGGGTTCTAGAAGCGCAGGTCTGGGAATCGGAGCTCAGGACCCAGATTGTCTTCAACGTGCCAAGAGGCGAAACAGGCCAATCCAGACTGAAAAGTATCCAAGAAGGAGTCCCTAGGCCCCTCTCCAAGGCCCCCAAATTTGCCACACCTTGGTGCGTTCCAACTGGTTATTTTCTCCCCTTGAAAGGAAGGTGCCGTCCCCACAGCCTTAGCTACACGGCGGTCACTAGCCACCAGCCACCTGTGGCTATCGAGGACTCGAAGTGTGGCTAACACACACTGATATGCGCTGCAAATGTAAGAGACACAATGGCTTTCACAAAATTTAGCGCAAAAATACGTAGAATATGTGTTTACCTTTTAACGTTAATTCGTGTTGAAATGATAACGTTATTAAAATGAATTTCACCTGTTTCTTTTTCCTTGTTTAATATGACGTCTGGAAATTTAAAATTAAATCCGTGGCTCACATTTGTAGCTTCTGCTGTGCTTCTGTCAGGACGGCATTGGTCCCGGGTACTTGGCCTTGGCTTCCCTCTGAGACTGCAGGCTCTGGAGGGCAGAGAGCTGCCTTGAATAGTACTTGTCCATTCAAGTGGTCCCTCTAAGTCCGGCATCCCAGGACCTGCACGTGCTGATGCACAAATTGGGTTCTTAGTTCTCCAGACTGCACAGCCTGTCCATATGGGCTCCTCTGGGGTGCCTTGGATCCACAGAGTCTCAGAACTGGGTATGGGAGCAATCAAGGCAGGCTTTCCGTTGGAGATGAATGGGGCTTTGGGTTCGGGTCCAGGATAAGGCAAGCTGGGTGCCAAGGGCACAAAATCTGAGTCACTCATTCTCAGGATGGGGCTAGAAACCTTACTTGTCCCTTGTCCTGTTCGCAGCCTTGCCAGCCTCCGGTATGGTTCCTTCAGAGGGCCCCAGGCGGGAACCACATCTCCACAGGGGCCCACAGCTAAACTCACCGCAGTCCCGGGGTGATCCTAACAGCCACCTTCCAGGGCAAAACCCCCCACTCAACACCCCCCAAGTCAACCCCGCATATAATCCAGATTCAGCCCCGATTCCTCCACATCCTGGGCCCCTTCGCTGTACTTTGAGTGCCTCCAGGAGACAAGAGGCATTAATGGCGATAATTTTGCAGCTTTGAAAGGGAAGCGCCCAAAACCCTGAGGCGTGGGGGCTACAGGAGCTCTCTGAGGAGAGGGCCAGACAGCAGGCATCCCTCAGAGGCCTCCGTCCCGCTGCAGGCCATGGGGCCAACGTGTCCCAACATTGACAGGCTTCCTTGCACAAGCCAGACCTCACAGAGTGAGGGGGGCGCGTGAGGAGGGGGGACAAGGAGGCTCGACAAGAGGGTCGGGGGCTCATCCATCAAGAACCGTCAAACAGCAGGGCCACAAGCCTGCCTGAACGTTAGGCTTTTTAAAGGGGACTTCTGCAGCTCCCCCACCCCAAAACCTTAGCCTCCTGAAATCAAGCACATTCCACCGGAGAGGGATTAGGGGGTTGGCAACCCAGGCCGGGCTGGCCCCTGCCTGCTCACCCACGGTGCTGGGACTGAACCCCCCCTCCACCGCCCCCCAACTGGAGCTGCGGTTATGGGGCCCAGGGCAAGGCAGAAATTGGTGGGGCCTTTTTGTCTGCCCCTGCTTTTAAGAAAATAGCACACAGTTTGAGAGGCGATATTTACTATCTTTTCTTTTTTTAAATCGGGAGAGGTGGGTCGCAGCGGGGGTCTCCAAAGCCTTGTTAGAGCCAAGGGCTGGGGCTGGAGAATGGAAAGGGCCCCTTAGGTAAGAGCAGAGGACCAGTGCAGTCCTCCCCACTGAAACCAACACCTGCACTGGCTGACTGTCCACAACCACTGGGGATCAGCCAGCCTCAGGGGGCCTGAGTGCTCATGGACATGGTTAGGTCTCTCTGCCAGGGGGTCAAGAGCACAGGCTCCCTTGTCTCCTTCCCTCCACACTGGGACCCAGAGGGACAGCAGGCCAGGAAGAACCCCAAACCTTGACAGTTGCTCATCAAGGCATCAGAAAGACCTATGTTCAGATCCTGGCTCAGCCCCCTGCCACCTGTTGACCTTGGCAGGCTACTTGAATTCTCCAAGCCCCGTTTCCTTAATTGGCAAGTAGTCCTAGTACGCTCTGGTATAGTGGAAAGCCATCAGGTCTGGCTATCAGAGAGGCCTGAGTGGGGCCAGTGGCATGCTGTGCATCCTTGGGTAAGTTACTTGACTGCTCTGACCTTCATTTTCCTTATGAGGTTTTTACAAGGATTAAGTGAAATCACATGTTTGAAAGTACCTGGCACAACGCAAGGTGGGTGGCGCCACCAGATGCAATTCATCCCCTTGTCTCCTGCCCTCCCCCCACTTCACGGTATAACTGCCCTTGGTGCCTTCACAATATAGCTCTGATCACCCTAATCACCCTAGCTGCAATGTAGCTGTGGCAGTTATATGCTGGTCTCTCAGGTGGTGGGTTCCAGGCAGGACACTGTGATAGCGCCTAGTATACATACGGCGCTCAAGCAGTGCTCTTATTTTTGTACCTTTGGGAGGTAGGGTTGCATATGAGTTAAGAGCATCGACTCTGCAGCCCGAGTTCAAAAGCCGGCTCTGCCCCTTACTGGATGGGCAATCTTAGGCCAGTCGCTTAACTTCTCTGTGCTTCAACTTGCGCATTTGTAAAATGAGCAGGATGTTAGCACCATCCTCATAGAGTTGGGGGGGGGGGGTGATATAAAGTAATAATTATAAAGGGCACATACTACATGCTGCAAGCGTGTTTTGTTAAATCAAATTTATGGAGGGGCACCTGGGTGGCTCAGTCAGTTGGGTGGTGGACTTCAGCTCAGGTCACGATCTCATGGATCCTGACTTCGAGCCCTGTGCTGGGCTCTGTGCTGATGGCTCGGAGCCCGGAGCCTGCTTCGGATTCTGTGTCTTTCTCTCTGCCCCTCCCTTGCTCACGCTCTGACTCTCTCTCTTTCAAAAATAAGTAAACATGAACACAATTTTTTAAAAATAAAATAAATCAGGGGCGCCTGGGTGGCGCAGTCGGTTAAGCGTCCGACTTCAGCCAGGTCACTATCTCGCGGTCCGTGAGTTCGAGCCCCGCGTCAGGCTCTGGGCTGATGGCTCGGAGCCTGGAGCCTGTTTCCGATTCTGTGTCTCCCTCTCTCTCTGCCCCTCCCCCATTCATGCTCTGTCTCTCTCTGTCCCAAAAATAAATAAAAAACGTTGGAAAAAAAATTAAAAAAAATAAAATAAATCAATCAAATCTATTGACCACCTTCCTTGCCCAGAGATGCTCACCATCCATCTGCTGGCCCCAGTTCAGGCCTTTGGCTGGGCTCTGTCCTATTAGTTCAGGGAAGTCCTTTCTGACCCTGTGTCTATTTTCTTATGGGAGAGGGGAGGGAGCCGAGCTCCCAGAGAGGTGGGGGGAAGGCCTTGGCTTGGCCTCCGGTCCTCGCCTCCCACCCATCAGCACTGGTCAGGATCCAGGGCTTGCTGCTCCTTTCCTGGGCTGGCTTTCTCCAGGGTGGGGGCTGGGCCGGGCTGGGTGGGCTGCCCCTCACTCTCAGGAAGAGATCCGACAGGCAGGGAATGCATTTGTAACCGCCCAGTGGTCAGCACAAAGGTGGCTACAGGAGGAGCTTCCTCTCCAGGAGGAAGGGAGAAGGTCAGCGGCCCACATCCGGCCCTGCCTGTTCCTCCCAGATGCTATGGAAAGATGTCCTAGTCACTTCGTCATTGCTGGGCGGGGTCTTTCCTTCACGCTGGGGCTGGTCCCTTGGAGGACTCAGGCCTGCAGGGCTGGGCACACACTCAGAGGCACAAAATCTCTCCGCCTTGCACTCCCTGGCCCCCCATACACACAGTCCAGAGCCTGTGGGACAAAGCAACCAGTTTCTGACTTGGCCATCTGCTTGACATTCCACTGGGTTCTCCCAGGCTGTAAGTAAGGCCCACTGCCTGGATGCACAGTGGACTTCTGGGAGTGATGGCTTAGCTGTCTGTGTTCATTGCCCAAGAAGTCAAGGTCACGGGTCAGTCCTTAGATAGGGCCAGAGATTTCCTTCTCTTCCATAGCCACAGGTGCCACCCCGCACCGGGGCTTCCTCTCTCACCCATGTGCAACATGTACAAAAGGGATCAGCGATGACTCAGCAGAAGGAGAAAACTGCATCTTCTCGCTGCTGCCCACCCCGGCTGGGGGTGGGTTATTCTAAGCATCATCTTCTTGGGGGACCTTTGGGTTCTGTGATGTAGGTGAAGATCATCTCACTAGGGCCGCCGTGCAAAAAAATAGAAACTTTAAGACACATGGAGACCTGCTCCAAACTCCCAGAGCTGGTTTTTTTGTGGTGTGAGTGGGCATCTCCTGCTCTGTGTTTGGGGAGGTAGAGCCCCAGGGAGGGGGCCTGGGAGATGGGAGCACTTCATCTCCAAGGGAGAGGCAGAGTTCTGCAGGAAACCCTGGGCAAGGGGCCTCATGGTCACGGACTCAATGGCACCACTGAGAATTAAGATTTTTTCCTGTCTTTCTGCCTGACTACTCCCCACGTGCTTGCCAGCTCACCTCATGGTGTCAAAGTGGCTGCCACACACCCGGGGACTGCCGACCAATACGGTAAATGCCTGAAGCATAAGAGAAACAGTTTCTTCTTATGTCCCTTTTTAAGAGAGAGGGAGCCATTCTTACAAGCCCAGCAGAACCTGCCTTCAAGTCTCTTTGGTTAACATTAGGTCACCTGCCCGTGTTCAAATTAATCTCTGAAAACAGAAAAGGGATGATCACACCTGGATTTACTCCTGAGCTGGGGGTGGAGATCCCTTCTCCAGAGGGAAGGGGTGTCTCACCAGAACCAGTGTTCTTTTACCAAGAAGACGGGGGAGCTGGCTACTCACAGTGTCTGTTGGCAATCAGAAGAAAGATCTAGGAGTTTGTGTTTCTTCCCCCCATCCTTTACCAGGATGGTAAACCCATCCCTGGCTTTCTCAGCTCCCTGCTTTGTTTGTTTTTCCCTCTAGAAGGACTGCTTGGCCACAAACTTCTCCTTGTTTGTTGTTAAAACTTGGCCAAGTGAAAACTTCCTGCCATAGTGTTCTCTCTCTCTCTCTCTCTCTCTTTCGCTCTCTGTCTTAAACACACACACACACACACACACACACACACACACACACTCTAGTGTCCATTGAACTACTCTGAATCCCACATATGTAGGAGCAAAATGCCTGTTCCGGTGTGTTGCCCAGTCCCCGGCACAGACACCACCCCCATCTGTTTCTGACAAGGTTGGCACAAGTAGGCATCTACGAGTCTCCATTTTTTCATAAACAACTCACAGCCAAATACTGGGCTTGATTTAAAGCAAAGGCAAAATGACACCTAACCTCACATGCTCCACGTGGCCCAACCGGAAGGAGGATGCTTACGAGGCAACGTTCAGGCAGGGGCCGCAGCTTAGCTAGCTGTGTCCATAGCAGGCACCAGAAGGAATCTCAGGGGTAAAAATCTTGCTCCAGACAGCCCCGAGGCGGTGCCTGGTAGCTGGACATTGCGGAGGGAACCAAAAGATTCGTGGCAAATGACCCAGTCCCTCTCCATTGCTATGAGCATAGGGAGATGCTATACTAGGTTTGTGGGTTGGGGTTCTGCTGTTCCCTTCCTGTCCGCCCCTACAAGAAGTCTGGAGAAACTCCCCATGCAGCTGACGGCACTAAATACAAAAATCAAGTTCCTGATGCAGACCTGTTTCCTCTGTGTAATAGGACCCCCGCCTACCTCGGGGGTCTCCCCTTGCTGCCCTCTCAGCTCCAGCCACACCATGGCCTTCTTGCCGCTCCTGAAACATGCCAGGCTTGTTCCTGCCTCAATTCCCTCTACCTCAAATGCCCAAATCCTATCTTAGCCCACAAGCCAATTTTTCAGAGAAAACTTCAGTGAACACCTGTATAAGGCAGTCCCTCTTACCTTCATTTTATTTCTTTCAGTTGCAGTATAGCTGGACAGAAAACAAGTTATTTATAGGTTTACTTCTCTCCCCCCCCCCTCAGAATAGAAGCCCCATGAGGACCAGACCCTGGACAGGCTTGGTCCCCATTCTATCCCAGAACACAGAGCTTGGCCTGTAGATGGTGCTCAGTAATGAACGAATTCACGATATCTCCAGACCAGACCACTTCTCTGGGATAAAATGAAAAACAAACAAACAAGCAAACATCAATCTGCTGGGAAAGTGCCTGATATTTTGAGGTGCCTGGCTGGCTCAGTCGGTGGAGCGGGCAACTCTTGATCTTGGGGTTGTGAGTTCAAGCCCCACTCTGGGCATAGAGCTTACTTAAAAAAATTGTTGTGAGGGGCGCCTGGGTGGCTCAGACAGTTAAGCGTCCGACTTCGGCTCAGGTCATGATCTTGGGTGGGTGAGTTCGAGCCCCACGTCGGGCTCTGTGCTGAGAGTTCAGAGCCTGGAGCCTGCTTCGGATTCTGTGTCTCCTTCTCTCTCTGCCCCTCCCCCACTTGTGCGCGCGCTCTCTCTCTCTCTCTCTCTCTCTCTCTTTCTTTCTCAAAAATAAACATTAAAAAAATGAGAAAAGTGAAATCAAAGGTGCCAGATAGAGATTAGCTACAATTACAGTCTTCCCACTCTGCTCGTCCCGCAGTGCTGAACACGCGGGAGCGAATTGACCGAAAGTAGCAAGTGTAAGACCCCCATTACTGCTTCTCCTCCTGATTCTTCATCTGATCCTCTAACAGCGATTGCACTTTGGGGGGCTTGCGAAGTAGAAACGAAGGGGAGACGGTTGTATACGGTCTGTAATAGCAATGATGCCCACGTGTGCCAGGCACTGTGCTGTGCGTTTGGCATTCGTATCGTGGTGCCCATTTTGCAGATGAGGACTCTGAATCTCATGAAGGCGGAGGGACTTGTTCAAGGTCCCTGGACTAGGAGAGGGGGGAGTTGGGGTTAGACTCTCACAGTTGGCCTGGAAGTTCTGCACTCTGAACTCCTCTGCTAGCCACTTCCCCACCTCTGATGTGGGTCACCGTAAGATTTAAGTGAGGTAACGATCAGCTTACCGGACACAGTTGCCTAGCATTTTCTAGATAACAGCTGTACTGGGAGAATTCACATAAATGAAGTTCACCCTTTTTCAAGTGCACGAGTCAGTGGTTTTTAGTATGTTCACGGAGTTATGCAGCCATCATCAGCCACTCCCCTACTCTCAGAGAATTTTCACCACCTTCCCCCCAAAACCCATGCCTATCGGCAACCATGACCGTTCCTCCCTCCCCCCTCGTCCTAGGCAACCGCTGCTCTATTTTCTGTCTCTGTGGCTTTTTCTATTGGGGACATTTCTTGTAGACGGCATTGTGCAGTGTGCCCATGCAGCGTTTTGTGACTGGCTTCTTTCACTCGGCTGAACGTTTTCAAGGCTCACCCACGGAGCAGTGTGCATCGGCACGTCATTCCCTTTGATGGCCGTATACTGTTCCGTCGTGTGGATGGACCACGTTTGTTCATCCGTTCGCCAGCTGGCGGGCCTTGGCTTGTTTCCATCTTCACACGATGGGGGATCGTGCTGCTGAGAGCATTCCCGTACAAGTGTTTGTACAGATGCGTGTTTTGCCTTTCTTGGGTAGATATCTAGGTATGCTATGGCTGAGTCATATGGTAACTCATGCTTAACATTTTGAGGAATTGCCCAAGTGTTTTCCAAAGCAGTTGCACCTGTTATGTTCCTACCAGCAGGTTATGAGGTTTATAATGCACGAGGGATTCGAGATGCTGCTATCATTACTGTTGAAAAAGACAGTTGTCTGACTTTCTGTTGAGGCTGGCTCCCTTATGCAAGGATCCTCCCTGAATTTAGAGGTTCCACAAGGCAAGAACCCCCAGCATGACCTTTATTTTTGTTCTGTTGTTTTTCCTCTTCACCTGCCTCCTTATTTTCCTCCTTGTCCTGAGTCCTAACTCCTCCCCTGGCTCTTTCATCCCTGCAGGTGTCACCCACACACACACAGTGGGGCAGCTGGAGGCCCCAGTGGGCCAGAGATGAGGCCAGGTCTCATGACAACAGCCATGGGCACAGGCCATGGCCAGAGAAGAGCAGAGCAGCCAAGTAGCTTACTTCCTGGGGGACCCTTGAACTTGGCGGTGGAAACTCTTGCAGTAGCAGGCCAAGGATCCCAGGGGAATTATTGAAAATGTATACCATTTTTAAAAATCGAAATTACCAAGATGTCAGGTGTTAAAAGCTTGGAACTTTCTCTGGGTACATCTGTGATATTCCGAAGCTGTGTATTTGTTGGCTAGGACAGGATGGGGAAGTAGAAAGAGAACAGTCTTCTTCTGCATCTTCCGTGGGGTATCTCAACAAGGTCACTGTGGTGTCCAAGGCTGAAAAGTGTGGAGAAATGTTAGCCCTTGAGTGGGTGGGTTGGAGAGCATGTGATTTCGCGAGCCCCCGTCCCTGATAATGGTCTGCTCTGTTTCAGGAAAACTAATGCTGCCTCTTCCAGGAAGTCCCTTGATTCGACTCCCCAAAATACCTTCTGCAAAAAGAGGAGACTATATTAAAGGGCCATATGCTCCTTGTACACACTATCTCTTGTTTTCCTCTTTGAAAAGTTCACAGTGAGAACCCAGGACCCAGGTGGGCAGGAAGCCTTTTGGTTCAGGAGGTAGAAAAAGCAGCCCAGAAGACTCTGTGATATTTTATTGCCGTACAGAGTCAGTAAAGGAAAATACACCCAGAGCCCATGCGAGGAAAGCCATGCATAAGTGCCAGCGTGACCTTACTACAAAGTTCCTCAATCCAATGCAAGTCCAAGGATGGGGGGCAGGAGGGGGTGGCGCGCCTGGGTGGCTCAGTCTGTTCAGCGTCTGACTTCTGCTCAGGTCATCATCCCACGGTTCGCGAGTTCGAGCCCCGCGTTGGGCTCTCTGCTGTCAGCATGGAGCCCACTTTGGATCCTCGACCTCCCTTTCTCTCTGCCCCTCCTCCGCTTGCTCTCTCTCTCTCTCTCTGTCTCTCTCTGTCTCTCTCATAAATAAATAAATAAATAAATAAATAAAACTTTTAAAAATAAGTGAACAAAAGTCCAAGGACTGACTAGACACCAGTAACTCTGTGGTTACCGGCTCGTGGTGATACTAGAGTTCTAGTTTATGGCATCCCTGGCTGGGCTCTGCTGGGTTTTAGGGGCCTGTGTCCTGTGGGCCTAGGTGGTTCTAGATGTCAACACCAGCAGGTGAAGGTAACCCTGGGTTTTTAGATGAAGGTAGCCCTGATCTATGGTAACCTCTGATTCTAGGGGTCAGTGACTCTATTTATGACCCTTGAAGGCAGCAGCTCTAGACGTTGGTGGCCAATCTGGGTGTTTCTGACCCTGTGGCATTAGTGATGGAGGCCCCATGGTTCTAGGCGCTGGCAGCCTCTGGTACTAGGTGACCAACGGGTCTGTGAGCGTTGACTGGAGCTGGTCAGAGAAGAAGTGAAGAGGAACGAAGCCAGAATTGTCCCCACCCCACCCTCCGCCGCCCCGCTCCTGAGGGGCAGCTTCTGAGCCTGCATGGTTAAGCCCTGGGCTGCGGCGACCTCTGAGCTAAGCTATCTGGAGGGACTTTGAAAGGGACAGGCACTGTGTACAAGTTAGTTATTACAAGTCACTGGCGGGGCGTGACTGGGGGGATCCCAGCCAGCAGCCTCCACACTGACCGATGGCTGAACCCAGGCTGGGCTCCCTGCCCTGAAGCAAGGCGATGCCTGGGGACGGATGGCCTCGTGTCCTCTCCGCCTGGCCCCATGGGAGCCTAAGGCCACCTTCCCGTGGGCTCTACTGAGGTGCAGGAAGGGGCCACCACTGAGGACGGTGGGGTCCAGCAGGTCTGGGCAGGTCTGCTCTGCCGAGGCCGGGCCCTCTCCTGGGTGGCTGGGGCACCCCAGAGCGGGCAGGCAGGCACGTCCCAAGCGCAGGCCCCTGCCCGGGAGGCCCGGCTAATGACCCCGTGCATTCCGGCCTGCATGGGCCAGGGAATTGGCTGAGGGCAGACCCATTAGCTGGAATTCTCCCAATGCTCACACATCAGAGTGGAGGGGGGAGAAGTGAAAAGTTGAAAAAGAGCTAATTATCGCTTTTATCAGAGCGGGTGGGTTGATGGGTCCTGCCCGAGGGCAGTTGGGGCTGCATTAAAGATTAAACGCCAGGTAGGGGGGAGCAGGGCTGTCATTCCACAGGAGGGAGGCCGGCAGGCCGCCCTACAGAGACCTGGTGGCAGGCGGCAGCCTTAGATCTGTCAGCCGAGGCCTCTGTCCCAGCGCCCACCATGGCCACATTCCACCAGGGGACCCCCGCAGCGCCCGACACTTCCGCCCGCCACCGTGGGGAGGGCAGCTGAGGTCCACATCTGCTCCCTCAAGGGATGAGGGGTCGGGGCAAGCCTAATTACCCAATTGGTAGTTTTCCTGGGACCTGTCTTTGGGGGACTGAAATGATCCCTGCACATCACTCAGTGACCTTGTATGTAGAACCTACTTTCGAATCATATGAGGCCTGGCAAGGACTCAAGGTCGGGGCGTCTGATCCTCCTCGTTATTACGAAGCAGGAGCCGGAGGCCCAGAGAAGGAAAGGGACTCACTCAATCACATTAACTGTGTGCTTCATCCCAGGAGGTTGTAAGTCCCTTGAGGATGTGCGGTCCGTCTTCAATTCTCCTCTTTATACCTAAAGGAACTGGAGGGATTCGCTTTGAGTAATCAAGGGCAGGGCAACTTCATTACGTCATTGCCACCCAATGGTGTTTTAAAGACACTGGGTGTTCAGTGAATGCGTGTTTGTCGTGTGGATGATAAAAAGGAAGCACCTAAGCAGCGTCATGGCCATTTGGAGCATTCTCCAAATCTTGGGAGCGAATCCACTGGTCTCGAAGAAGGGATGTAGGTGGCTCTTACGGTCTTGAGTTACTAGAACAAACCAAAGCAGGGGTTGGGGGGGAGGGCTGCTGAGTGCCGCGGCAGACCGGCTGTAGGCAGATGGCGTTAAGGCGGCCACCCGTGCTAGTACCTGTTGTGCGTCTTGACAAAGACGTCCACGCAGACGTCTCCACCCCCACAGAGATCCTGGAAGCATGGTGTCCACTCTCTGGCCCCTCTAGGGACCCAGAGCCCTATGTGGCCAGCTTGGCTCTTCTGAGCATCTGCCCCTGGCCCAGAAGGATGAATTAGGCTCCTTGAGTCTTTCTCTCCTCCTAGCCTCTAGAAGCCAGAGCCTTTCCGGTTTGGTTCTTTTTTTCATTTTTTATTGATTTTTTTAATGTTTATTTTTGAGAAAGAGAGAGAGAATCAGAGCGGGGGGGGGGGGCAGAGAGAGGGAGACACAGAATCCGAAGGAGGCTCTAGGCTCTGAGCTGTCAGCACAGAGGCTGATGCGGGGCTTGAACTCGCAAACCGCAAGATCATGACCTGAGCCGAAGTCGGACGCTTAACCGACCGAGCCACCCAGGCGCCCCCCGTTTGGTTTCTTCAGGCTTCCGACCTCAACTCGAAATTTGGTGCTGTTCTCACCTCTCCCCAGGGTGAATAATAATTTATTTATGATTCAGATCTCCTGAAGCTTCTGCCAGCTGGGCAGGCCTTGACCCTCCTGGAATAAACATTTGTTGAAGGAGGGAGGAATGGATGAAAGGAAGAAAGAAGGAAGAAAGGGAAGAGCTTTTGCAGGAATCGAGGTGGATGAGAGCTAGGCCTCGCTCCCAGGAGCTCAACAGTCCAGTCAGGGAGAGAGACGGCCGCACTGTTGCCCACAGTGCAAGGCGGTTAGTGCGAACACGACGGGAAAAAACAGTCTGATGGTGGAACTCCCAGGAAGGCATGATTCACTTTGGGGAGCAGTGGGAACCTTCTAGAGCTGAGTCTTGAAGGTGGGGCAGGAATGACTGAGGTGGACAAAGGCAGGAAAGGCATTCTCGTCAGGACAGGCGTGAGCAGACACGCAGAGGTGGGAAAATGTGGCCACGTTCAGGGAGAGTGGAAGCACTCGGTTGCTTGGGGCCTGGAGATGTGGGCTGGGACGGTGGGGAAAGGCTGAGGGGCCACGCCTGGGGGTAACAGCCAAGATTTTCAGCAGGGCTGTGACACATCCAGCCCATAGGAAGTGTAAGGAAGGGCTTTGAAATTCTGAGGACTGGCATTAAGCTTCACTAGACACAGAGACTATTCTATTTGGAGCCAAGAAAGCTCTGGGATCGCTGAGGCTCTACAGAGAGTGATCCTCTCACCCTCTTGAGCAGAGCTCAAAGAGGACCAGGACTGGGGTGCCTGGGTGGCTCAGTCAGTTAAGCGTCCAGCTCTTGGTTTCGGCTCAGGTCACGATCCCCCAGTTTGTGAGATCGAGCCCTGCATCGGGCTCCGTGCGGACAGTGAAGAGCCTGCTTGGGGTTCTCTCTCTCCCCGTCTCTCCGTCCTTCTGCAACTTGTTCTCTCTCTGTCTCAAAATAAATAAATAAACGTAAAAAAAAAAAAAAAGGGGGAGCAGGACCTGGTGTCAGGGCCAGACCGGGCCGTGGGTGAGGACATCACAGCCGGAAGGCTGTCGGCCAGGTAGTATGGGAAGCGTTTCGTTTGCTCCCTGACAGCCTCTACAAACTGACATCTTCCTGACTGAACGGGTGGACTGGGGCTGGGGAAGGTTGGGGGGCGGGGCAGATGAACCCCCGCCACTTGGGTACCCCCTGGAGCCCTCTCAGCTCTGAGGGCAGCATGGCTGGGGACGCCACGGAGGGTTGGCTAAAGAATGACTCTCCCATTCTAGACACCAGAGTGCGGTGCCCCTGCGGACCTCGCTCTGCGTTCTGGCTTGCCATCTTCCACCTGCAAGGGGCTTCACCTCTCTGAGCCTCAGTTTCCTCATCTGCCAAAAGGGCTGTCGAGTCCCGGCCTCCCCTGGGAGCTACTGGTGGACTCAACAGATGAACGATAGCCATGGAAGACACTTTGAAAATGGGAAAGTCCCACACAAAAGTTACACGTGATTCGTAAGATGTAATACCCGAGTCACAGAGCAGGTGTGTCGGGATTCTGTACCCAGAACCCTGCCAGGGGCTGGGACTAGTCAGGGAGAGCCCCCGAGGCCTGCAGGGGGCCCTCCTCTGTCACCCTTCACTAGATGCTCTGCAAGGGAGACAGACTGACCTGAACCCAGATCCCGCTTTCCCCCTTCCTAGCTGTGTGACTGGAGATCCCACCTCAGGGGGCTGTTGTAGGAATTAAGGAAGTCGAGGCCTGCCGAGTCCCGGAACACCCACTGCTGGGCCGCGGGGAGTATGTGCCACAGTGACCTTGCATACAGCCCCCTCCCAGCCCCCTGCTCAGGCTCTTGTCTCTTCCTGAGGAAGCCCGTGGCTGGTGACCCCTGGAGGCGAGGGACAGCAGGGCTGAGGAGAGAGGCAGCATCTGGGACTGGGGCGCTGGACCCCCGCCCCAAGGCCTGGCCCAGTGGTTTTGCCAGGAGTCTCCCAGTTGCAGAATTCCGTGACTCTGAGACTCCTCTTGGATTGAGTGCCCAAGACGCACACAGTCCCCAGTGGGCTCGGTCTGTCACAGGACGCTGGGCTGAGAGTCTACCCTGGGGCTATAAAGGCCAAGATTCCAAGACCCCCAGCTCCCCGGTCTCCTGCTCACAGCCCACGGAGGGGCCGCGCCTCCTGGCCCCCAACCCCCGCTGCAGCCCCACATGAGGCAGGAACCCACCTGGGGAATTCACAGACCCGCATTCCTTCTCCGGAAGCTTCCTCCAGCTGGGCAGCCCTTGCCCCTTGTGGAGCACATTAGGCAGAGCTGGGAAACCACAAAAATTTTAAGCTGAGATGAAGGAACGTAATGGGCTCTAATCTGAACTGACAGCAGCATTATTAGCTGGCCAAGGGCCTTAGGAGCAGTGGGTTTATAGGGAGGGAAGGGGACACAGGGGGAGGGGGGACTGGGGACAGAGACACAGAGCAGACAGGGAATGAGGCAGGGCCCTGGGGCTGGAGGCTCAGATAGGGCCAAAGTGGTGGTATGAGGGGGGCAGCCCAGGAACCTTGGGGGCAGAGTCTTCTGGTAATAACAGTGATAATAATAATAATAATAATAGCAGCTAATGCTGGCTTAGAGCTGATAGTGTGCCGGGCCCTGTTCTAAGCTCCCATATTAGTGAGCGTTATCCTCACCATGTAGGTGTTAATATCACTTTCCTCATTTCACAGATGATGTAGAAATTACGGCACAGAGAGGTCTATCGATAGAGATCGCTGACCCTGTTCTGCAAGGTCGGGGTCTGCTGCTTTAAGAGGCCTTCTTCTGCTCTCTAAAGGTCAAAAGTCAAAGGCCCCACTCAGGAGTCAGTGAGATGTAACTACCACAGGGAGGAGTGTATGGGGCTCCTCCCTCCAGGGTCCGGAAGGGAAGAAAAGACATGTTCTCATAACTGCCACCCAGGCACGGATCTCGGGGGGTCGGGTGAGTGCCAGGGAGAAGGGGGGCCAGGATCGCAGAAGTCAGAGGTCTGAATGAGGCTTTAGGAGCCAGAGATCAGAGGTGCATTTTTAGCCAACCCAGGTGCTGGAGGCCATGACCACTGACAGTTGGCTGGATCCTGCCAAGGCCCTGATGAAGCCATGTGCTTACGTGACTCCTGCTTTCTTCCGAGAAGTAGGCGAGGGGCCATGGTCACCAGCGTCACCAGCTCACAGCTTGCCTGGGGTCAGGGCTCTTCCCCTCGGGCCCCCAGCCAACGGGAGACATGCTGAGTCCCCTCCCGAGGGAAGCACTTCCTGTCAGGCGAAGGCTGTCACACCCCAGAGGTCCTGACTCCAAAGGGAACAGTGAGCTGTGCACCCCCACCCCATCCTACGTCTAGATGTCCTCAACCCCTGACCATCCGGCCTCCCTGGAAATCAGACTTCCAAAACTGCATTTGCTGTGACCAGGGGCTCTAAGTCTAGAACACAAAGTTTGAGTTGTGCTTAGTGGGCTTTCCTGAGTCGGAGGAAATCGTTGTCTTCCTCTCGGAGGGGAGGGCAGAGCAGACGAGCAGAGAGAATCCGAGACACCGGAGCTCTTCTTGAGGGCCAGTGAGTGGCCAAGAGGCCTCCTGGGGTCAAAGTCTGACCGTGCGACCTCACGAAGGTGACTTAACCTTTGCATGCCCAGCTTCCCCATCTGCAAAGCGGGGGTAGTGATCATAGCCCCTTGCTCCTGATGGGGGTCATGGGGCTGAGGGGTTAGTGCGTCGTCGCTGCTTACCACACGGGTTCTCGTGGCCACATCCCGTCTTGGGCCCCCGGCTAGGAGGGGATTCTGTGCCTTCCCGGCACGGGGAGGTTTCTCGGTCTGTGGCGTGAAAGCACCCAGGCAGGTGTCCTCTGCATCAGAGGTCCGCGGTGCTTTGGGTCCCGTGTCCGAGGGGCAACTGACGCCAGGGGAGCCAAGCTCCCGCTCCCGGAACAGGGCACCCTCAGCTCAGGCCTGCTCCCTGTCTGCCTGCACTTGGGGCTGGATCCTTGTGAACGATAAGATGCTGCGGCAGCCAGCGCCCGGACTGCCTGTCACCAAGGGACGCCCAGAGGCTCCGGGCAGAGTCCGCGGCAGCACGAGGGCCCCCTCTCCCTCGCCCCTGGCCGTGGCAGCAGCCATCACTGGACAGCAATGGCAGTAGAGGCCGCTGTACATTAAGCATATCCTGTGTGCCAGGCACTTTCGAGAAGTACCCTCTGATCCTC
The DNA here is from genome assembly GCF_023721935.1 of Panthera uncia. Classification (NCBI taxonomy): domain Eukaryota; kingdom Metazoa; phylum Chordata; class Mammalia; order Carnivora; family Felidae; genus Panthera; species Panthera uncia. Next base: position 14,306,358 of record NC_064814.1, read on the forward strand.
CCAGCGGCACCTCCAGTATCCTGCCCCTCAAAGTCCTCATCTGGAGAAGCTGCAGGCTGGAGCTGGGCTACGGCTCCTCCGGGGAGCCTTCCCTCACTTCCCCAGGCCAGGTCTGCGCCCCGCTCACCCCCACGGTCTCCCCTTGAGCACCCCGTACTGACCCCGTGTCAACACCCATCGCACTTTATTTTTCTTCTCTTTTTTATTGTGTTTGCTTTGAGGGGTAATTGATGCATTCACGTGGCTCACAATCCAAAAGCAACAGCAAGGAATACAGTGGAAAGCCTCCCTGCTCTCCCCGCCCTGTTCCCCAGCCACCGAGTTCAGCTGCCTGGGGCGACCAGGGTTGTCGGTTTCATCCTGCTGCATAGTGGTCACTTGTTTATCTGTCTTCTGTCCTTTAGGACCTGGGACTGTGCCTGCCCTGTTAACTGCTTCATCCCCAGGGCCCAGCACAGTGCCTGGTACATAAAGGAGTAACTATGCATGCAATCTGTCTACCTATCTGTCTATCTACCTATCATCTGTCTATCTAGCTATCTATCTGTCTATCATCTATCATCTATCTGTCTATCATCTATCTATCATCTATCTGTCTGTCTATCTGTCATTATCTATCTATCTATCTATCTATCTATCATCTATCCATCTGTCTGTCTATCTGTCTATCTATCATCTGTCTATCATCTGTCTATCTATCTATTATCTATCATCTATCTATCTATCATCTATCTATCTATATGTGTGTCTATCATCTATCTATCTATATGTCTATCTATCATCTATATATCTATCATCTATCTATCTGTCTATCTGTCTGTCTATCTAGGGATACCTACCTAGAGGTTTTTGTCCTGTTTGTTTTAGTGAGTGAGGCTCTGAGAAGAAAGGTAACATGTTACTTGACTTACCCAGGACTCTGTTTATCTGCCTTTTAGAGACTACCTACCCCTTGGGACGCCTGGGTGGCTCAGTCAGTTAAGCATCCAGCTCTTGGTTTTGGCTCAGGTCACGATCTCACAGTTTATGGGTTCGAGCCTTGTGTTGGGCTCTGCGCCAACAGTGGGGAGCCTGCCTGGGATTCTCTCTGCCTCTCTCTCAAAATATATTAATGAATTTTTTTTTTTTAAAAAAGCCTACCTATCCCTTCTTCTTGGACATTTGATCATCCTCTGTGAAATTGATCCTGATTTCATTTTTCTAAACCCTAATGTGTAATTGAACATAAATAGTATCCCTCAATAGACGGTTGCAAGAGAAGAGCCATGTGTCAAGAAATGGAATGTCTCCCCACTTCAGAAGGCCCCTGGTACCCGCCCGTCCCTGACCCCACTGTTGCGTTCAGAATGTTACCGCTGCTGCTCGTCTGGGGGCTCAGTTTCCTCATCTGTAAAGTGGGAGAAGCCCGTTTAGGTCTGAAGTTCTGTGAGTCTTTGATGTATTTCCTGTTTTTACCCCATCCAGCTGGTACTGCTTTATGCCAGCACTCAGATGAAATGGGAGCGATGAAGGATTTTTGGCTAAAGCGAACGCTCGATACTATTGCAAGAAATGTGTGAGGTGGGTCAGGACCGTTTTCTGTCTGTCCTGGGCTCGACACCAGTCAATCCGGCCGGCCAGGTCCTAGCGCTGGCCCAGGCCGAGGATCGAGTACACACAGCCGTGGGTCCTCTGAAGACTGGGGGCGGGGGGGGGCAGGCAAGAGGGAGAAGCTCACCCTGGGGGAGCAGGTGGAGGTGAGGGGTGAGGACCTCCTTCAGGAGGGCGGGTTGGCCCAGGTGCCATCTTTATAAGGAGACCAGCAGGCTTGGGCTTCTGCATGGCCTTGTTACTGATGGTTGGGCAGCCAGGGGTCCTGGGAGTTGGGAAGGTGAGGCAAGAGGGAGTGAGGGGAAGGAAAGGGAGGAGAGCAAAGGACAGGGAACTTGACAGATGATGAGCCAGTGTGTCAGGGAGGGCCATGGCGCCAGCTGAAACAGGAAGCCTGCTCTGGAGGTCGCTGGAGGACGCCTCTAGGGAGGGAACTGGGGATAGGGATCAGTATGGAGGGCAAGACTCATAAACTCATTTCTCATTCATCTTTTCATGCATTCATCCAATAAAGCAAAGGATGCCAAGATTGAGAGATATTTGCTAATCGAGGTATATGCAGAATGCCAAGTCAATGTAAACGAGGGGGCAAGCTACTATTTGATGGGGGTGCCTGGGTGGCTCAGTCGGTTAAGCGACCAATGCTTGGTTTCAGCTCAGGTCACGATCTCACAATTCATGAGATCAAGCCCCGTGTCAGGCTCTGTGTTGACAGCTCGGAGCCTGCTTTGGATTCTCTTTCTCTCCCTCTCTCTCTGCCCCCACCCCTCTCTCAAAATAAGTAAATAAACTTAAAAAAAAAATACCTACTATCTGGTGGGTTGCAGGAATGGGGGCGTTAAGGGGGCATGCAAATTTCACTGAAGATATTGAGGCCAAGCCATGAAGCAGGCATAGAAACCAGCCCCCGAGGGCTCCCCCGCTCTGTGGCCCGTCTCTTCCCAAGCCTCCACACCCCAGTCTAGCCGTTGGACCCTCACTGGGTCTGAGTCCTAGGTCCGCCACATACTTGCTGTGTGACCTCGTGGAACAGGCTGCAAACAATGTACTGTTGATATCGTCGGGAGCGGCCGCAGCAGCCCCTTCATTTATCCAACTCTGGGCCTCTGTCCTCGGGCAGGAGAGGACAGCCGAGGCAGTTCCCGGCATCTTCCATCCCGCCCGCCCCCCTTGGGGGAAACATGAGAAGCAGAGCTCGAGGATCTAATGTGCGCCCCCCACGCCCCTTAATCCTTCCTGAACTTGGGGTGGGGGATGGGGGGGTGGGGGCGGCACCGCTGTAACACCTGCGCGGCTCTGACATCTCCCGCCTCTGGGCACAGAAAGCAATTTCAGAAATGACATGTTGCCAACAAGCAGAAATCAGCTTCTGAATTAAACTGTGTTGGCGTCAGGTGACCCCAGGCGTGGAGGGCTGGCTGCATGAAGACAGCTGAGATTAGGGCCTGTCAGCCACTGGAGGGGCTGTGCGGGAAGGGGTGCGGGGACCTGGGGGCCACTGTTGGCCGCCTTGGACTTGTTCAGACGGGGGCAGGAATTCGGACTCTGGGTCAGGATCTCCTGCGACTCCGACCGGCCTCGACTTTCTCACCTGTCCTCTCTCCATTGGTGGGGGCAGGGTGGGGAGAGTCCGGCCTGGCTCCCCTGGGCCCGCTCCAGCGTAAACACATTAATGGGACCGAGAGAGCCAGGGAGGAATGTGGGCCTCACAGCCCCTGGGGACTAGAGGAGGAATGGGGTTGGGGGGGGGGGCGGGTAGAGGGGATCAGACACCCAAGAGGCAGCTTCAGCTGCTGCAGGCATGCGGGGAGGAGAGACAGGGAGAAGGAAGAAGGAAGACAAGGAGGAGGAGGACCTAGGAAGAAGGAAGGGACACCACCAGCCACACTGAACCCTCGATTTCCTGTTGTCGCCTTCCCCCCCTCCCCGGTGCCCCGGCCTTTGCACAAGCTGTGCCCTGCACTTGGGAGAAGAGTCATGAAAGGGCTGTTTAATGGCCAGCCCTGTCACTTATTGTAGGGCTTTGGGCCTGGCAGGGAACCTCTCTGAACTTCTGTTTCCTCATCTGGAAAATGGGGATCGTGTTTGGACGTGTCCCTGCGGTTGCCGTGGAGGCTAAGGGAGATGGTCCTGGCAGCAGCCCGTGCTTCCCATGCAGTCCAGCGTCCCTCACCAAGCTTAACACCTAGCGACCTCTCTCCTTGCCCGTCTCCTCGTCCTGCCTCCTTGGCACCCCAGCAAAGCCTAGCACGCAAATGTGCTGAGGGAGGAGTTACATGAAGGGACACCAGGTGAGAGGACGATGCCAAGTGAAAGTGGAGAATGAATGGGAAGGGCAGGAGGTAGAGACAGAGGACCCACTCAGCAGCTCTCACTCCTGAAGGGCCCCCCCCCCCCCAAAATCACAGGCCATCCCTCTGGTCCTTTACAGCTTTTCTTCCGGAGCAGGGTTTAGGCAGCTTATGCTTGCTGGGTAGACAGTGGGATGTGGGATCATTCTGTGTGTCTTTAGGAGTCAGTGGGGCCCACGCCTGGGTGGCTCAGCTGGTTAAGCGTCCGACTTCGGCTCAGGTCATGATCTCATGAGTTCGTGAGTTCGAGCCCTGCGTTGGGCTCTGTGCTGACAGCTCAGAGCCTGGAGCTTGCTTCGGATTCTCTCTCTCTCTCTCTCTCTCTCTCTCTCTCAAAAATAAATAAACAAAAAAGATTTCAATAAAATGCAATTCTCAAAAAAAACAAAAAAGGAGTCAGTGGAGCAGAGTCATTGACCTTGGGCCCTTCTCGGGGGACTCTAGGACTTGGAGTCACCACAGTCATGCTCCACAGAGCTAGGAACCCAGCGAAGACCCGAGCATGGCCCACAGGGGGTGGGGCTCCTCGGGAGCAGCAAAGAGGGAGGTGTCAGCACTGCAGAGCCTCTAAGGTGGGAGGCGGGCCCGGGAGGCAGGAACAAGGCCATCTCATGATTTCCAAGAGAGGAAATCTCTGCCCACCACCTCCTACCCCACCCCTGCTGCTCTAAAGGCCTCTCCCACCTGCTACAGGAATTCTGCGGAAGAAGGCACTGCTCCTCACCCCTGCTCAGAGTCGAGTCATCAGAGAGGAAACCCAGAAATGCGAGAAGATTCCAGAGGGCAGCGGGTGAGAGCTCAGACATGAGAAAGGCCCGAATTTGAATCCTGGCTCTGCCACTCACTCAGCCAATGCCTGAAGCCCCCTGAACCTCAGTTTCCTCATCTGCAAGATGGGGGTAACAATTCTTACCCTGTGGGGTGATTGTGAAGATTCAAAGGAATACCAGAGGGGTAAGGGAGGAGGGAAAACTCTACAGAAGAAGGCTAACTATGGGGCACCCGGGTGGCTCAGTCAGTTAGGCATCTGACTTCGGCTCAGGCCATGATGTTATGGTTCATGGGTTCGAGCCCTGAGTCGGGCTCTGCGCTGACAGTGCAGAGCCTGCTTGGGATTCTCTCTCTGTCCCTCTCTCTCTGCTCCTCCCCCACTTGTGCTTCCTCTCTTTCAAAATAAAAAAAAAAAAAAGGAAAAGAAGAAGAAGACAACCTACCAAATAGGCAAGGAATGATGGAATTAGAAAATCACCATTTGTGATCAATTTAGACAAGGACCCCAGTGGATGCTGGAAGTTTTTGGTAAAATGTTTGTTAAGCAACAAGATATTCGCGTCATGTCAAAACATCACCCCGCAGGTGAATCACACATCACAAGGGGAAGATGGGCACGTTACATCAGACAGATCTGGTGGAAACCACCTGAGCCAAGTGATGAACTTCAACCTCACCAGTAATGCTTTTTTTAAAAAAATTTTAAGGCTTATTTATTTTTGAGAGAGAGAGAGAGAGAGAGAGCACGAGTGGGGAAAGGGCAGAGAGAGAGGAAGACACAGAATCAGAATCCTAGGCAGGCTCCAGGCTCTGAGCTGTCAGCACAGAGCCCGATGCGGGACTCGAACTCATCAACCCTGAGATCATGACCTGAGCCGAGGTCGGACACTTAACCGACTGAGCCACCCAGGCGCCCCAGATCACTGGTAATTTGACAAACAGACATCCCCCGGCTCCTGACAGCCGGCGCAGAGAAAGACACACATCACCCCAGGAGAATTCTTGCCAAAATGTTTAACCAGAATCTAGTCAGAAGGAAACAATCAGAAAAATCTCAGCGGAGAGGTATTCTACAAGACATCTGGTCTGAACTCTTTAAAATATCAATGGCATGAAAACAAAGAAGGCAAGGAGACTATTCTAGACTACTGGAGAAACCGGACAACAAAATGCAGTGCAAGATTGTCTTAGTGGATCCCAGATCATGAAAAAAAAAGTTAAAAAGATGTTTTGAGGGACACCTGCAGAAGTTTGAATAGGGAGTGTGTGGTAGATAAAATTGTGTCTTGGGGGTGATGTGGCCTTGTGGTTCTTTTTTTAAAAATTATTTTTAATGTTTATTTATTTTTGAGAGAGAAAGAGACAGAGCGTGAGCAGGGGAGGGGCAGAGAGAGAGGAAGACACAGAATCCAAAACGGGCTCCAGGCTCCGAGCTGCCAGCACAGAGACCGATGCGGGGCTCGAACTCGTGGACCATGAGACCGTGACCTGAGCCGAAGTCAGATGCTTAACCGACTGAGCCTCCCAGGCACCCTGGCCGGCCTTGTGGTTCTTTTGGAGAATGTTCTTGTTCTTAGGGGACATGTAATGACGTATCTTAAGTATCCTGGTGTCTGCAGTGTTCTCACAAATGTTCGACAAAATAAATATGTAGGTATAGAGAGAAAGAAAGAAACAGCATATGAACCTGGGTTCGAGCCCGGCGTCGGGCTCTGTGCTGACAGCTCGGAGCCTGGAGCCTGCTTGGGATTCTGTGTCTCCGTCTCTCTCTCTCTCTCTCTCTCTCTCTCTCTGCTCCTCCCCCGCTAGCACTCTGTCTCTCTCACTCTCTCAAAAATAAACACTAAAAAAAATTGTTTTAAGGGGAGATACCATAGGTCAAGTACCACCCAGTGATTGTCTAGCAAGCACTGGTCCCCAGGAAGAGATCCCCTCACTGAGCAGCTGAGGGGGGAGAGGCCTGAGGGGCTGTTTGGGAACAGGTTTATGGGCAGGTGCAGAGCGGGGTTGGGGGAGGCTGAAGGCAGTAAAGAGTGGACACAATGTAGGGTTTGGAGGCAAAGACACAGGTTATGTGCCATGTGGCCTTCAGTGGGTCTCTTAACCATTTTGTGCCTCAGTTTCCCTATCTGTAGAAAGGGAAGAAAGTTGCCTACCTCGTGAGGCTTGAGTAAGAAAACATGTAAGGGACGCCTGGGTGGCTCAGTCGGTTAAGGGTCCGACTCTTGATTTCAGCTCAGGTCATGATCTCACGGTTTGTGGTTTCGAGGCCCGTGTCCGGCTCTGTGTTGACAGCACGGAGCCTGCTTGGGATTCTGTCTCCCTCTCTCTCTGCCCCTCCCCTGCTTGCTCTTTATCTCTCTCTCAAAAGTAAATAAAAATAAACTTGAAAACCAAAGAAAAGAAAACAGGTAAGAAGTCCGTGGGGACACTGGACCGTGTGGCCGTGCGTGGACGCTTGTGTCACTGCTCGGAACCAGCCGGTCTCCAGGCCTGAGGAGCACTGGTTGGAAGAAGGAACGTGCTCAGACAGGCCTGCAGGTGGAAGTGTAGGTGCCCTCACAGTTCGACTCTGTAGGTGCCCTCTGTCTCCCTCTCCGGGGGCCTGGTGTGGATCCCAGCAGGGCTGGGAGGGCTGGGGCAGGTGCCAAGCCCTCTCTGCTGCCCTCTGCTCAGAAAGGAGCCTCCTCCCTCATCAGACCCCTGGGACCAGTGCTGGTTAAGGACACGAACTTCCCAAAGCATGCTGGGAAGGCAGGATGGCCAGAGAGGAACCCTAGGGTTGATTAAGAGGACCCAAACCATTGCACAGCTGTGCCTCCCATTTCTTCTACTGGGCCGTAAAGCTCTGAAAGTTCCCGCTTTGCACGATCTCACCCCCACCCCAGCCTGCATTGCTGGCCACGGGATGAAGGCATTAGAAATACTTATCAACTCCAGGAGGGCACCCAGGCTCTGGAGTGGTCTGACTTAGCATGTGACCTTGGGTGGAACCTTCTAGGCTTCGGTTTACTCAGAATCCATAAAAGGGGGTGATCCATTCCTGCCCTACCTGTCTCTGAGGGGAGGCAGCAGTCCAGAGAGGAAACACGCCATAGTTTGAAGACCAGCAGATTTGTGCTCAAATCCTGACATCCCTGCTTCCTAAGTGGCATCCGAGGGCCTTTACTGGTTGTGTCCAGTACGCAGGGTCTTTGCAATAAATCAAGACAAAGCAGGTGCAAATAGCTGACATGGAGTTTATTGGTTTATTGTCTCTACCCACCCACTAGAGTGTCAGCCCCACGAGGCAGGGATTGGTTTTACTCGCTGCTGCACCCTAGCATCCAGGGAGGTGACTCCCTAAGCAATCGCTGATTGAATGGATGGACGTAACAGGTGCTCGATGTATGATAACTCCCATTGCGACTCTAAAACGTGCTGAGACTAAAAGCACTTGAACTTCATGGTTGTCGACAAAGGAAACTCTGGAAAGCAAGAAATAACCTTCAAGGCTGGCGTGGGTCTGTCTGTGGACTCATCTGCCGGGTTCTGAAAGACACAGGGACTCTGGGCTTATCTGGACAGGAGGATGGACACGATGCGCCCACAAGCGCCAAGCAGGAACGTCCATGAGTGAGGCCGACTGAGTGGGGGTACTTGGCCAAGTGGGGTACCCCCACGCAGCCCAGTAGGGCTCCCTGTGTGTAGCTGACGGTGGCCGGGTGAGAGTGCGGGCCCCGTTTGCGAGCACAACTGATTTTGCCAGGCAAGCCAGAAATCCAATGGAAAACGATTCATTTTGAAGAGCAAAACACTACATGAGAGCAAACGACATCCATCTGTGGCCTGGGAGGGGCCCCGTGATGGAGCCCAAGCCTCTCAGGCTGTCCCTGGAGTGGCTCCCGTGAGGTCCCTTTCTCTCCAGGCCTCTCGGGCAGTCCCAGCCCCTGAGACACAGGACTCCACTTGAAGAAATGCTGACGTGCCGTCCAGGTCCAAAAGGTCAGGGTCAGACACAGCCAGGGAAGCGGCCACTTCCCTGGGCTCCTGGGCTCAGGGCAAGCCAGCTCCCATGGTGCCTGGCCTGTGCGGAATTTCAGTAAATACTCCGTGGACGACCCCCCTTAGTGTGACTTTGGGCACAGCCCTCCACCTCTGGGCCGCATCCACAAACCCAGCACAGCTTACAGGGATAACAGGGGTATCCAGCAGGATTAAAGGGACAAGAGGGTTTCTGAAGACCGCAAGTGCTTTTTACAAATGCAAAGCGTGGGCATCTTTGTTGTCATTATCATTATGAGCAAGACAGTTTTGCCAGGGCAGAAGATGGGCCTGGGACCCAGAAAAACAGAGAATTTACAAAAACTTCACAAGGAAGATATGGATCAAGCCCACCAGGGCTCGGGCACAGAGGAGATGCGTTCTCACCAGCTCCGAGATAGGCCGGTCACAGGAACCTAAGAGATACCCCAGCCACCTGACGGACAGCTCAGTGGCGGCCCCGGTCAGGCCAAGCTGTATTTCCCCAGACAGATGGCTTCACACAGAGCACACAAACCCCCCAGGGGCTGCCCATGAAATATAGAAATTATATAAATATTATACATAAATATTTTCTCATATACCTTCGCTATATAAATTATTCTCTTTTGCCCTAAAAACTATATATGTGAGGTAGACAAAAAAATACCCTGTGAGTGTTTCCCTTAAAGCTGTAGAATGAGGGGTCAGTGGCCACTGGTCCCCAGGGGTCCCAGCAGGGCTGAGGGGGATCTCTGGGGGCACCTGGAAGAGAAAGGGGCGGGAGCATGGAAGGAGGAAAGAGACAGGGGGCTAGACAGAAAGGAACCCCCCCCAGGCCGAGGGTCCCTCAGAGCCCACACCCGTGACACTGGCCTAGGTCATCAGTGTTGGTGGCCAGCCATGGCCTCGGTCCCTTGGTGTCTGCCTTTATCCTCCGCAACCCCGGCACTGCCAGCCACGGAGTCGGGGTGCAGATGGTGTATGGGCGCATCGGGTCCCTTCTTCCTGCCCGTGAGGTCTCTGCTGCCTTATGACGAGGGCCGAGGCAAGGCGGAGGCAGACTTGGGGTCTCAGAGGAACCAGAAGGATGGGGCTGGCAAAGAGAAAGTCTCCGTGTGGTGGGGGAATGGAAGAAACGAGAAAAGCAGCTCTCTCTCCTTTTTGTTCTTCTTGCCAAGATGTGGGCCAGCTGCCTGGGTCGGCAAAGTCAGTCCAGGGAGGGGGTCTCGGGTAAGTTTGGCTTTTCATCAGAACCTCTGCAGCCAGAGATCCTTCCAGCATCTCACAAGCCGCCTTGACCCGCCAAGGCTAGGGCAACGTCTCACCCTTGGAGATCTCAGGGAGCCAGGGGCTTCTTCCTGGGCTCACGCTGGTGGTTTCGGAGCATACAGCTGATTCTGAAGTTTCCATTCAGCTGCAGGTCAGCAACTCTAGGGAGAAAGGAAGCTGACGGAGGGCGCGGCAGGTCGGCAAAGCGGCCAAGGGCTTCCCGATGGAGGTCACTTCCTCCTGGCTGGCCATGGGCCCTGCTCTGGGGAAGCACTCAGCTTCCAGCAGAGTGACCCCTGAAAGGTCTTGGTTCTGAACCAGAGAGAGTGTGCGGCTAAGTGGGAACCCTCAGCCTGGCGGGTCCAAGGAGCGTGCGAGTGTGTGTGTGTGTGTGTGCGCGCGCGCCTGTATATATGTACCAATTACTCTCTCCTCCTCCCACACAGGGCCTTGGAAGGTAGCACTGGAAGTGTCCACAGGATCAGAGGGAATTAGCAAAGTGACTTCTATTCCTCAGGTAGGAGCCAAAGTGGGGGCCATCAGTAAGTGACGGGGGCACCCCAGGAGCCAGGCTTAGCGAAGACTTCCCTGCGCCTGTAACCCCAGGGCAAAAACCTTAATTAGATGAGTAGCTGCAAGAGCAGAAACGTAACCAGATTCGGGACTCTACTGTGTCACGACCGTCAGCTGTGCTGGGGCCTCACGGCACGGGTGGAGCACAGCCACAGGGGAGCTGATCAAACCGGGCTTAAGGGGAGGCTGAGAAACGGAGCTCCTTGCGTCCCCGCCTCGAACCAGAAGGCTGTCACCCTCTCCTGCGCGGGGACTAAAAGGTCCACACCCAGAAAACGGCGAGGGGTCACCGTCTCTCTGTGCAACCTCAGCGCACTAGCTGGCTCTCCCTACCAGTCCTGCATTCACTGGTGCTCTTATCCAGCAGGGCCCAGTGGGTGTGAATAACTCAGCTCTCAAGGCAAGAACGACGCCTCAGTGCATATTTGAAAAGCCAAATCAAGTACACCGGGCTCCGGGGCAGGTGTCGGACTTGGCCTCCCTCGAGCCCAGAAAGCCTTCCTTTCTCCAAACAGCCCCTGCCACCTGGCCTTCCCCC